>NW_026087270.1:3409999-3502499 GCF_022539395.1 Myiozetetes cayanensis
GAGAAATATAGTAGCATCGATTGTTAAATCCTGGTGCTTGTTACTCACTGCCCACACACAGAACATCATGCCTTTGTAGCAGTGAGGAGAGTTGGTATTTATCAGGGTTCAGAGCTAGTTCAGCCACACACTTGACAAATTATTTGTGGAATTGTTGTATTCACAGTCACTTAAATAAGAATCTGTCAACACAAGGCTGTGCTTTGTTGCAGCAGGTCTCACAGTTTTTCCTGCGCACTCAAAGAATGATGGATTGGAGGTAATGCAAATTCACTACCATTTTATATGCTGGTGCCTTCTTCATAGACAGGAAACATAGCTCAGTATCATCTTGTAAAATGCCTTAACTGTAAAGGCCTAGTTCAGTGTTGAAAGTGCTTTTTAAAAATGGTATGTTGGAACAGGGAAATGTAATTCAAATATTTTCCTCACGTCTCATTTTACAGACTGCTTGTTGGAGCAGGTGTGCGTTCAGATTTTCCCAGGCTAAGTAGGACATATGCTTATCTGTGCCTGGTAATTAAAACAAATTAATAAATACAATTATTTGATTTTATGGCAACTTAAAAGTTAATACTGCTTAAAGGGATGTTAAATTTAAAGAGCTCACGCAGAATTATAAAAATGCCCATTTAGATAACTCAGTCTGCTTTGCTGATAGTAATTTTTTTTTTAGGAAATTTATTTGTTCAACAAAAAATACCTATCTGAAAGCTCTAAAACCAGTTCCAAAAGGTATAGTTCATAGCTAAAAACCATGATCCTTTGGCGGAACAGAGCTTACATTAAGAAGTAAAAAACCTTATCTATGCTGGCATATATTTTTAGGTTGATGTCCAAAACTGGAATGTTTTGCCCAGGACTAAAGGCAGCCACCAAATTCATTCCACTTTCTACCTCAACAGAAGTCAGACCTTTTCCTTGCCCTGCTCCCAAACCAGCTGGAACCATGGGGGAGTGCAGGAGCCCACCAACAGACTGGGACAGCTCTGGGGAGGGATTCAGGAGCTGGAGGCAACCCTTGAGGATGTCAAAATGAATAAGGAGAACTGATAGCAAGCACTGGACATGGCTTTTCAGGAAAGTTCTCATCCCAGTGGAATAAATGGAGTTATGGGCTATTGAAGTTACATCTCTTTGCCTTTTATTTTGTGGCTATTCAGGAAAATTGATCTTGCTGGACTAGGAAAAAGCTTGTCTGTGCAGGAGAGGGCTTTCTCATTTCAAGTGTAAGGAATGAACTTGCCAGAAGTTAAGGACAATCACAAATCTTACCTTGTGCTGCCTCAAGTTTGGGGTGCGTTTTTTGAGATAAGATAATAATGAGGGAATTCCACAATGTGCATATAAAAATGTTTTTTAAAAAATCAACCCAAAATTTCTGAGGATGAACATATGACAAATATGATTCACTTGGCTTAATGCCCTAATGGGAGGCACAGATCAATGTGCTGTTGAAACCTTTGTAGATTATAATGGGTCCTGGTGAAGTTGGTGAATATATTTCCATACACTTCAGGGGGGCCAGATTTTAGCCCCAGATAGTCTGAGCCTTAAGCTTCCAGCTTGATCTGAGTAGACACTGTAAATGTCAGGGCATGCTCAGGATGAAAGCATTTAGCTGATCTGCAAGTCAGGGCTGCATGAGGCTGCCCTGGCACCTTGTTGTCTTCTTTCTGAGTGGTCTACTTTGACTTGCTCAGATTTTATCTGTTATAAAGTGTATATTTCTCGAGAACTGTTAAACAGGATTAATTTGAATTTCATGTGTGTGAAGGGTGTGAACAGGTAGCTTTTCAGGGCAGAACCTCTGACCCCATTCGTTCACCATCTGCAGGTGTCTCTGGAGTGGTTTTCTGCATTTAAAGAAGTATCTGAAAATGCTGAGATGACTTTATTTTATTGAGAAACGCCTGTATTACAGCATTGTTTATAAATTAATCTACTCTTATTAGACTTGCAGAGACGTAGGGCCTACGCTGATGTGGTGGGTTGGAACACTGTGACCCACTCTCTGTTGGAGAGGTTGGCCATGACATCTTTGTTATCCTGGCTCTCTTCAGCCTTGGGAAGGCGTCTGTTCAGCAGAGCCCCTGCAAGGGCTGTGCTCTGCAGCCTCCCAGAGTATCCAGACTTCCACAGTATTTCCCCTAACAGCCTTTCAAAGCATTTGGAAGCTCGACTCAGTTTCAAAGACTACAGATTGACTTACAGTATGGGATATAGTATTTTCACTTGCATCTAAAAACGCTGTTGCATGGCCAAAAATTCAATCGCCAAGAAATCACACATGGTTCACAACACAGCTCTTTGATAACATTAAAAGTATATGTAATATTTTGAAATCACTGGCCAATTATTTCTAATAGTTTCATGATAATTTATGTAGAGAATCTCTCTGTTGGATGTGTTCCTGCTTTGGTCTAAATGTATTTTTGAACACTCTGTCAAACATCCCCATTTGGCACCTATTTTGTTTCACTGAATTTCTTTAGTATGTCCAGATCTCTTGCCAATGTATTTGTGGAACATATTTTGACAGCTTTGTCACCAAATTTGTTACTTCTTGTGTTTGGAATATGTATCAAATGGCGGATATTAATGTGTGTGTTTCCTTTCGGTATAGACTCAACTGGATAATACCTTTGTCTTCTGTGGTGGTGAATATAATAAAGTGAGTGATTTTTGGGTTTTTATTAATTTCAAATGTTATTAAGATTTAAAAATTGAAAATCTGTTATTGATGTATTGGTTTGTTTTTATGTTTGCAGCTAAAAGCATTCCTTAATATCCTTGAACTTTAAAGAGCTGTGATATTACATTCCTTACCCAAACTTTATAATAGAAATCATATGTATGGGGAG
The DNA here is from genome assembly GCF_022539395.1 of Myiozetetes cayanensis. Classification (NCBI taxonomy): domain Eukaryota; kingdom Metazoa; phylum Chordata; class Aves; order Passeriformes; family Tyrannidae; genus Myiozetetes; species Myiozetetes cayanensis. The sequence continues at coordinate 3,412,864 of NW_026087270.1, forward strand.
GCAGAAACTTCTCCCTCACTGTGCACACACACACTCATGTGTGTATATATAGATATATATGTTATATATAATTTTATTTCAATATGCTTGGATTAACTAAACTATTGAATTTCAATTTGTTGTGCTCTTTTATGAAATAGTCTTCCTATTGAGTTTGTTAAAGCTGAATGAAAAAGGTGTATATAAGGCTGATCATAATCTTTGCCATCATGTTTTTCTCCATATGGTATTCCTAGATTAAAAGGGATGACAAGATAATGCCTGTTGAAATATGAAGGTCTGCTTTGTGGCTCTGCTGCTGAGCTGGCCCACCCTGGGACATCACACCCAGCTGTGATGTTTCCAGCCACACAAATCCCTGCTGTTCCCTTGGATGGTGGCTGCCCACAGCCCTGTGCCAGCTCGTTTTCCATGGGCTGGCACAGCTGATGGTGCCTTTACCCTCTCTGGGTGTATGCAGACCTGGAGAGCACTCTGGATCAGAATGAATGAACTGGATATCCATCTTATTTTTCATATATTGTCCAGAGAAGTAGGCTGGAAAGATTTAACGAATTAGTCACCTTTGACAGCGGAGGGTAGAAGTGATATGGAGGATATACATTAGAATTCAGTTTAAATAGGGCTCACTGGTTGCCATAGCTCCTGATTATTTTTGCTCTGTTATGGATGGTTCAGTTGTTGGAAATACTTTTAGTCACCCTTAAAGGTAATCTCAGATGTGGACTCAGTGCAGCTCTGGGTGACAGCACTTTCTCTGAAATGGCACATTTCCCTGGGAACACCAGAAAACCTGTGCCTGCTTCTAAGGGCTGCTTTTTTGGGCCACATCCGAAGTTCTTTAAAAGATGCTCTTCAGTCAGCATAGAGCTCTTTGATTTTTTACTGCTGGCAGATAGGTTGTTTACTGTGCTGAGTAACACGTATCAAATAGTAGATGAATCCTGAAACAGCTGGTTTTGTTGCTGATAGTACGTCTTGCTCGTATTTTTTGAAATGTAAGGACTGGTTCTGAAATGTCAGCGATCTTTCTGAATTGAGATCTATTGCCTTTTACAAAGATTTTATCAAAATTCACAAGTAGCAACAAAAGAAACATTATTTAGTGGAATTACATTGTATAAAAATGCAACTGTGAATCTAAAACATCCGTAGAATAAAATGCAGATTAATTTTTTGAAAATAAGATTTTATTTAAGGTCTTACATAGAACATGATATGTAATATGAATGGAAAACATTCCCTTTACAGGTTAGGTTTTAATTCCAAGCCTGTGGTCCTATGCAATAATATATGGGTTTTTTCAGCAATTTCTTCCAGCTTATCTGGACAAGTTGAGATACAGACTACAATCAGGGCAGAGACACAGTCAGGGCATCAGAAGCTCTTCATCAAAAAGAAATTGTATTAAGTTAAGATGACAAAATTAGGATGACTATTCTGTGTCTGTACAAGATATAGCATATATTTACTGCATTTCTGGGTAAATTATTCCTCCATTCTGAAGCCCAGTGTCAGCGAGGGCAGCAATCCTGTGCCAGCTGTTGCATTCTCCAGAGAAATAGGAGCAATAGGCCATAGAAATGTTCTGGTCATAACATACTTTTCTTGCCATTAGAGAAGAGAGTAACATAATAGCTGCTCTGCTAGTTTCATAATACCACAGAATTTCCTACAAAATAGTAGAGTCCAGGGCAAGGTGTGGAATAAGTTAGAATTATACAGAACAGACTGACCTGACACTGCTTCAGTTTTCCTTTTGGTTGGAAATTTTGCATCATAGAATATACATTTTGCTTGTCAGATTTGCTATTGACTTTCTTTGTTTCATTGGAATTCTGAATTTTTGCTACTTGGTTGAACTTTTTTGAGCAGTGATAACACAATATAAATCAAATGCCCTAATCCAAAGTAAATCATCATCTGCATAATTTTGTTTGAGTGTTAGTAGAAGACTAACTCTTCCAGACAACTTCTAACAGATTGCTAAATACACAAATAATTTGCTTATTACAGGTGATATTTATCAAAAAAAGTCAGAATGCACTGGAATATATTTATGGTCATATGAAAAATGAAGTGACCTGTTGGAAACGGACCTTAACTCCTGAGAAGCAATGAAATGCTAAGGAAGGTTCCATGAAACACATGAGATTATTGTGTTATATATAAGAAGTAATAATGTCATCTGGTTTTTTTCTGTTTCCTGTTGATTGACTTTTATAGCTTGCAAGCATTATGCTGGATTGTAAATTGCAATAAATTTAATCAAGAATTATTTTATTCAGCCTACTAATGAGGAATAATAGCGTATGTATCAATTAGACATGTCAATTTGTGTGAAGAAATAGATTTACAAAGGGATAGTAGGTAAAAAAAATATCATTGGTATCAATTCACTTCATTATTTTTAATTTGCTGTGAATATTGAGTGCTTCCAACATAAAATCATTCCTCAATTAAAATAAAACAGCTGTACTCCTATCAGCTTTTCCTTGCTTGTTGTTGCTTACAGATTAGCAGTTGTCATTGGCTTCAGTCTCGTGTAATTCCATTAATTTGCAACCATAAATGGGTAAAAATAAGAAAGTAATAATAAAAATCTTTGGCTTGTCAAGGTGCTAAGTATTGTATATAAATTATTTTTTTCAGATTGCTCTGAAAGGGCAGAACTCCTGTAGCAGCAGCATTTGGGGGACATCGGAACTGTGACAAACCCCACTCGCTCAGTTCTCCAACGTCCGCAAAGCAGTAGTACCCGTGAGCACTTTATTCATTTTGGCACTCTTTTATTGCTCTAGATTCCTTTTCTTTCCTCCCAGGTGATCTGTAGTAAACCAGATCCCACACATGTGTTGCCATGTAAATGAGAAGGATGAATCCTGGATTGCAGTGGTTTGCAGCTTGCTTTTACTGTCGCATCTAACAAGTCCCTCCCTTCCCTTTATTAGCAGGTCAAGTCTCTCATTTAGTTTCCCTTGATATCACGGAGCATGTTTTTGGTTTTGAGTGACATATGTAACTCTATGGTTGTCCTTATTTCTCTTCAAATAGATGGAAAGGCTGACAATAAGAGCACATTTATAAAGAGAAGCACGAGAGTTGCAAAAGCTATTTCTGCAAGCCCAGATGTGAAAATGTGGTGCATAATTTCCTCAGTTAACTTCTGTTTTTCTAGTAGTAAGTTCTTAATGGGCTTACAAGATTTTAAATTGATCTATCTTACCTTATTATCATCTAGCTATTATTTTAATGGAAAGTTTAAAAATATGTGTCTAAATGTGTGGTATATAAGATGTTAAAAGTATGCAGGAAGAATCAATAATTGTGTGTTTTATATTTTAATAGAAAATAATATTCTCTCAGATTACTCTGGCTTCAAGAAATGAAGGTAGGCTGCACTTTTGTGTGGTTTTTTGTTTGTTTGTTTTTGTGGTTTTGTTTGTTTGTTTGTTTTTTGGTTTTGTGGGGTTTTTTCTGCAGCTGCTGTTGCAGGTTTAAATACCCTTAGATCCTACTGACTGAATGCATTTTGTCATGGTGTATTTTTATTAATTTTTGTTACCAGTGAGAGCTTTTTGATAGAAACCCTAAAGGGGGACTCATGTCTGTAGGGAGACTGAACATATGAGATCTGAATCCTAGTTAACAGTGAGTTCTCTATTACAAGAAGTAAAAGCTTATGAATATTTTCCTTGGCTCTGAAAGTGGAAGCTGACACTAGCTTGTATGGGAGAATTTTAACTAATGATTATTACAATGCTTATCTGCTAATTTGCTTCTCCATATTTGGAATCAGTATGCTAAATATGTGTGAAATTTTTGGAGCTCATGCTAAAATTTCAGCTAGCCAAATACTTATCTGTGTTTCATTATTATTGAAATAATGATAGCAATAAATAATAGTAAACACAGTAAGTATCTTTTCATGAGTTCACTGATCTTAAGTAGATCATTGCATAAGCTGAACACATCTTCATTTTTTTGATAAATCTAGGGTATTGTCATTTGACACTGTAGACTTGTTAGAAAAAAAGGGTGAGTTGAATGCTGTGCCTTTGAATAGTTAACTATGTATTTCAAAACTAAATAAGAAATATTGAAAACCACAGACACTCTGTACATATTGATAAGACATTTGTAATCTATAACAACATCTACACCAGAACCTGAGCTGATTCATTTACCCCAGGTAATGTATCTGTGCCATTTATCGTGCCACATGTGATGGCAAACTTCTTGGGTGATGTTTGGAGAAAGAGTCTTCCCAGCTGTACAACAAGCATAAGAAAGCTTTCAAAACTGTGGGAGAAAATGGCAAACAGGAAATTTGTATTGCAGGCTTGATTGCTGAATTTCTTAAATTGTAAATTATTATGAGATTGGGATACTGTTATTTACAAATAAACTTTGGTTTTATCAGTTAATATCAAGTCACTGTCAATCATTTCTGTATTTCCTTTTCATATGTTTGAATCTTTCTTAATGTTTTAAGTTTTCTGTGTTTTGTGTCTTGTTAGTGTTGGAATTACGTTAAGCAATATGGTTAGCAGATTAACAAGCATGATCACTGCTTTTATAGATGTATGGAAAAATTGTTATTTTTAATCAGTGAACTTATCGCTATTTGACATTTGAGAGCAACAAGTGAAACAGGTTAAAGGATGGCTCTGATGGGATGAGACCAAGGAGGAGGATGCAGTATCATTGACACACTGGTGTCCCTGCTGAGCTCCTGCCTGAGAGCTCCAGTCTGGACACTCCCCTGGGATGCTCCTGAAGATCCAGCTCCTGTAGTTCTGTGACTCTTTTCCATTCTCTTTCTGCAGAAATTCATTTCTATTGTCCATCCTGATAGTCTCTGGTGCAGACTGGCAGCTGCCCATGTGGTCAGGCTGCTGTCTGGGCCCCTTGGCACAAATCATAAAGCAAAACCTTAATTTTGTTGTTCAGTGGAGAACCACCACCAACCATAAACACATATTATTCAGCTACAGAGCTGATGCTTCTGTTTCCAGACTATTGTTGCAGCTGAACTTCAAACTTACAATATTATAAAATTCCCAACATGTAAGTTGGCTTAATGGAATAAGGAATCAAATCATCATAAAAAGAGGGGAAAAGTACTTTATTTCTTTTTTTTAGGCCCTCAAAACAGACTCACCATCCTCCTTCCTGCAGTAGGCAGTGTTCTGTCAAATCACAAGCAGATCGTTTAAAGCCAGGGTTGAATTTAGTTTTATCAACCATGAGTCTTACAAAGTGCTTTCCCTGTTTGAACATTATTTCTCTGTGTGAAGCTATGACTGAGTTTACAGGCTTAGCAAGACCTTCAATGACTTGCTCTATACAGCCATTCAGTATTGCCCTACACACCAATAATCCTTTAGTATAATAAAATACATGTCTCTCCTTCTTTACTAGAAGTTATAGAGAAGTCTTCTGATCATCCAGCTATGAAAAGCACCATGACTGGTTCTGCCCAGAAGCTGCATGAATACATGTGGAGCAGAAAAGTTGCTCTTTATAGCCAGCTGTAAAATTCTTTCAACCCCTATGAATGTTCAAGCCTGAGAAGGCTTTTCTCACCAAGATATAGATTAGTTTCAGCATACCAGCCTTCAGCAGTTTGTGTGAGTCAAGATTTCACTCCAAGCCTACACTTTACTGGTGAAACTCAAAGTCAGCCAGCCCATTTCAAGAAGAAAAATGCTATTTGGTTCCAGTAAGCTACCACAGAACACGCTCCAGATTTGACAAACGTTGTAATTAGTTGCTTTTGTGTGTTTAGTACACAGTGCAAATGCTGTAAAATGTTTTTCACATGATGCAACATTGCCAGCAGATAATCATTGGAGCAGTAAACCAAAAGAATTTGTGTATATCGTACAAGCTGCAGGAGGATAAGAAAATGTAAACAAAAACTAACAGCTGAATTTTTCAGATGATACCATTCCTTTTCTTTTGTTAAACTGATGTGGTTTTAAATGTTACTTTTTGTCAGTTTCTCTAGAAATTGATTAGAAAACCCTAAACCAATGTTGTTAACGTACTTTTGTTTCTGTCCTAGTTTTGACTGTGTGAATCTTTTTAGAACATTTTCAGTTTAATTATGCAGCACTAAAAATTGCAATTAAACTGAATTTGCAATTGAAACTGCTCATTTTAGTTAACTGTCAAATTTACTACGGCGTTGTGAAATAGGGGCCTTTATTATTATGAGGTGTTTTGAAAAAAATGACTTTTTAAACAGGAGAAAAATGTCATATCCCTCAGTCCTATCACAGTGAGCCAACAGTTTAAAGAAATACCCAGGCAGTGAAGCTGGAAACTCTCTAAGCACAATGGAGTTTGGTCCAGGTGATGTCTTAAATTATTGGTATACTGCAAGTAGGGGTGGTATTGAATAAAGTCTTTTTTGTGTGTGTATTTAACCTCTTTTGTGAAATGTGTGTTTTAAATGTAGGTGGAAGGCTAAAGTTGCTTTAAAATAGTCTTGTGGTAACCTACTCATCTTAGGAATATCTGACATGCCCTGTTTTGCACGATGCTATGATGCAATTTGATGGATATTGTGTATTATATGAGACTGTACAAATCTTAATATCCCCGTTCCTCTGTTTTAGCATGTGATGTACAGCTCTGTGTACATAGAGCATCTCAGACTAGTGTCTGAGACTACCCTTTTCCTCTAAGCCCTAGGCATTTTTATCACTGTGCCAATAAAAGGAAAGGGATTTATGGGGTACTGCTTTTTAATTCATTCAATTCTCTGTTCATTGTGAGGTTAATGTTGTTGATCTATTTTTCTCTTGAAACAAATAAAAACAATATGTGCTGACACTGACTTTGACTTTTGACATGGGAGATAGAGGTCAACATTTAATTCTATATTTATAGACTACATGAACAATATTATCTGTATTAAAAACTGTTCACTCAGTCCTTGTCATTTTACAACTTAGTTCAGTGGCTTATATCACATTGAACGCTTTCTCCAACTCTGATCAAGGTGCCATCATTCACAGCACTACACTTAAGGGGTTGTCAGCCTTTCCATTAAAAACACCTTTTTTCAGGGGTTCATAACTTGACTAGCTAAAAAAAATTACACCAAGACTGACCTGGGGCTTTATTTTAAACAAAATATACATAAAAATATACCCCAAATCCACAGCCCAAAACACCAACAAAGAACCCAAATAAAGTTAGGAGCTGACTAGTTTGGCATACATGCAATGACCATTTTTATATAAGGAAATAATGTGATTTATCAAAGCAGGTGTAACACTGCCTCAATGTTTATTCATTTCTTTCTTTCTGAAATATTCTTTGCTGTTTACATGTATAAGAGATGCTTGTCTGTCCAGTTTTGGATGCCTCCTGGCCAGAATACTCAGAAATTGTGTACCAGTAACACGGTTAACGATGTGATTATTGTACTGAATGTGTGTGGTGCAGCTGTACCTGTGTAAGGCCTCTCACAGAGGAGCTTACGCTTCTGGAGGGCATGTTCCTTCTCAAATGGAAATAAGAAATTTTTCCTTTTCAGGGAAGGAGAAGGAAGGACTGTCCCATTTTGTCCATCGTGGATACAGAGGTACCAGAGTTGTGCAGCGGCATTCCTTGTGATATGGAGCAGGAGCTTCAGATCCCTGGGGCAGGTAAAGCTGAAGTGATTTCACTGGGGCACATCCTTAGACTTTTTGTGCTGGCTATAAGGACCTTTGCTAATTTTTATGAGCTAAGGGCTGGCATCTGTAAGTATTTTTTTTTTTATTCTTGTTTGGAGAATAAAGGGCCACTTATATTCAGCAAAGAAATTGAATTATCAATGCAATTATTGTTGTTAACCTGTATTTGTTTTCAGAGATTATCCAGTCCTCTTTGAGTTAATGGCAAGAAATTTGAGATTAAAGTTTGTCTTCCATTGCAAACAGCCAGTAGTATTTTCCACAGGTTGCCTTTTCCACCTAAATATGTATTTCCTTGGTAGTAATAAGAGCGAACAAAATGGAATAACCCATACAGTTTAATCTATGTTATTAAAATATCTTAGCATGTACCATATTTATGTTGAAAAAAACCCTAAAATAGCTTTTGCAATCTGCAAGTTTTTGAAATATGTGAGGTTTTATCCTAATATGCACATACAGTGGTCCATACTAACTGCCAAGGGTTTTTTTAAGGGTTATAGAAATTAATATTCATTTTTGAAGTGTTCCCTAATTCACGTATCATTCTTGGAAAGCAAAGAATCTGCCACATTTTCTATGTGACTGTCTTAATAAGGGCTGTGAAACTGAAACATTGATGGATCATGTTACATTCCAGGCATCTCTGAAAAGTTTTTCATTAAAATGAACTCGTAAAGACTCTTAGTGCTTGCTTCTCAGCAGATGGCAAGAGGTGTTTATTTGCCTTATGGAATTCTTTCTGTTTATATACAGAGAAACGGAGAGGACAACTCTGAAGGATCCGGTTAGTACTTGTAGGACTATTTAAAATAGATCATTACTATTAGCATTAAAAGCATACAGGAGGTTAAGTTACACACTCTTTTTCTAACCACGTCTACCTTTGCACTGAAACTGCTCCAAAGATTGGATTTTGCAAAAAAAAAAAAGTTCCTGCTGTGGAACTCTGTGTGATGGGGAGTTTAATGTAGGGGGTTTTAATAGTCAAATATTTTCTTTTCCATTCTGTTTCTTTCTTTCCTTCTCTCTGCCTGATTCACTGTTAAATAGCTCCTGCTCTATTTCTGGCACTTTTGAATTTTATTTCTCTTTCCTTGTCCTTTTTCCTTCCATCTGTTTACTGCTTTCATTGTCTCTTAGCTGCCGTTCCCCATTATTATATCCTTCAATCTGCAAATCCTCTCCCATATGTGCTCTTGTCCTTCCCTAGGCCTCCTGCCTTTTGATTTTTTCCAGATCTCATTTCCTTTTCACCTGATCTGGCTTTATTCAACTCTGCTCTTGTCTATCTTTCGGCCTGTCTCAGGCCTCCCTTTTTCCTTCTGTCCAGTTGTGAATCCATAAACTAAACGAGACTTTGGCAGGAGAAGTCAACAAATGTGGTGTTCAGATCAGCACTTGACAACTGGAAAAGGAAAAGGGGGATGCAAAAGCCAAACTTTTGATTAGAGTGGCGTGAATACTTTTTAATGAACAAAACGTTCAGTGAATGCAACCTCTTTTCTGCTTTCAAAGTTTCCTGCAACAGATTGTGGCATTCTGTATTTTATGTAGTTAATATTATTTATGAATTTTATTTGAACATATTCCTGATATGTTTGTAACAGTTTATGCAAAGAATCATGCCTTGTACTGTCTTGGGCATTTGCAAGGATATAAAATGTTATTATTTAACGTCCTGGCTTGGGTGAATTACAGATTTAGGAATTGTGCAGATTGGAGACTTCATCACTATAAAATTAAAAATTCATAATTATAGTTATGGAAATATTAAAATTTAAATTTAAGATATGAATTGAAGCTAGAATTTGTTTTTTCTAGAAAGATTTAAAGAACTGCCAAATATTATCATATCAAATGACATTTTAAGTAGGAATGGACCAAATGTCAGTTATTTTTGCCAAATTCCTCTAAAATTCCTGAACAAGTAATCTTAGTAATTTGCAGACTGCCTGATCTCTCTAAGTTTGGTACCTTGCATCTGTGCTAACTAAAAATAAAGCTGTAAAATATTGTCCTAGTATTTGACTGGGTTGAATGTTGGTTTTTCTTTCCTGTGCTGCTTCACTGAGGGCTGCACCATGTTTGCAGGAATGCTGCACAGTGGGAGTGTCAGCATATTTACATGTGTCAGGCCACATTAGGAGTACATGCACCTGTAAATAGCAAACATATTAAGAGCATGTTAGCCCTAACCTGACAATATCAAAAATACCTAGAGACATGCTGAATTTTGAATGAAAGCCTAAAAGGCTAATCTAATAATTGCATACAAATTGTCCACATACATTGTCCACAAATCCCCAGCTAAATCACGTCCCCTTCACCTGAAACCATTTCAAAATGCCTGGTCTTGTTTTAAATAAGTAAAATTAAAACTCCAACATTGTTTCTATGATAAGTGTTTTAGTTACAGTTCCCAATTAAAAAATAATTCCCCAGTCTGAAAGCGTCAGACTGGATTACATTCTCTGTTAAAGGAAGAAAAGAAATAATCCACTGTCTGGTGACCTTTATTTTGGCTGAAGGCTAAGAGACACCAAGCTCTAGAGACAAAATTCTCCCAGGAAATGTGCATACTAATATTACTTTATTTACATTATTGTTTTCTAATTCAAATAAGAGTGCTGCTGTTGGTTCTATGTACATGATTTCCCTGCACAGCTTTGTAGCTGAAGCTGTTGCAGATCCTCCCTCCTTCCCAGCCCTGCTGCAGATGTGGCTTTGATGGGTGTTTGGTTGTTTTTCCTGGGTTATATCACCTGGGTTGCAGCCAGTCCCTGGGGCTTGGGCTGTTGTGTGGGTGCAGAGTAAAGGGCACAGGACAGGCTTCAACCTCCTGAGAAAACAGACTGGTGTGATGGCAGGGGAAGAGACCTCTGCTCTGAAGGATCCAACTATGGCAGAGAATGGGGAGGAGGAAGAGTTCCAGGAAATTGTTAGAAGTTGCTGGGCAGAAGGAGGCAAAGAAGCAGATCTGCCTGGAAGGACAAAGTGGACTAGGGGCTCTGTCTGCTTGGAAGGATCCCTTCTGCAGGTCGTGTTTGGGTGCAGCCCAAAGATTCACAGCCCTTCTCTGGTGCCCATTTTAACGTGTGCAGACACAGTCACATCAGAGTTTCACCAATCTGCATCATGTAGGAGTTTGAGTTTGATAACTGGTGGAGTTGTATTTCTGGGATTTTTACAGGGAAGTGCTAAATATATCTCCCTCACAGTAGTATCTCTTCCTACCCTTGTAGACAGAGGCTCTCCCCTTGTTAAAATACTGCCATAGGAATTCCCTCCTGGAGTGCCTGAGCAGTCTGTATTGTGCAATACCTTGCTGGCTTATGATCTCCTCTTGCCCATGTGCAGGTGAGCATTGTCTTTCACTAAGCAATGCTGCATCCAGGCACAGCTAATAAATGCTTTTCATTGGGTAGCCTTTTTAAAATCACACTTAATGGCTCTGGGGAAGAGAAGACCTGATTGGGAAAGTTGATTTTCCTCTGTTCTGAAGCAAAACCAAGCAAGAACTGTTTCCTTTGATGTTTTTCTGTCTTGCAGGCTATCCCAGTGGCCTTACTCTTGAAGAAGAAGGAGCCTTCTCTTCTGCAGCTAGAATGATAAGTGAGCACATGCCTTCTGACAAGCAGCACCAACACCTTCCTGGTGGGTGAGTGCAGGGACACTGAGCTTGCTTTAAGGCAATTCAGTAATTTGAAACAATGCACCTTCAGGAGTGGAAAATCTGTAATGAAATAGTCTTTGTCTAGAGAATGTTTTATTGTTCATTGCCTAAGAACAGTCCTTAATGTGGAATTTGCCTGTAACTGTGCTTTTTTCACGAAAGGGAATAGGGGAATATAAGAAGTAACAATAGAAGTCTGGTATCTGCTACTATTTGTTATGAAGGTTCTGTCTCCCAGGACATTGTTTGCCCATCTTAACTGGTAATGTTCTCCCTCAAAACCTCAAAAACAACTACCACAACAGTGATGAATCTTTGCTGATGGACATCAGATGTTTTGCTAGGGTTTAAAAGAGTCTAAAAGAAATCAAATTATTCAATCTTCAGTGGAGTTAACAGGTGTTTGTATCAGAGAGGTTATGAAATATTGCCTCAGGTAGGGAAATAGTGCTTTGGAGCACCAGTAAATCAGAACACTCTTCTTGTTCTGAGCTGACTGAACTTGCTTTCAGTAGTTCAGCATATCTTTGTTTATAAATCTAAATGCTATTGTGTTGTATTGTACTTTGCAGTGTAATAAATTGTAACATTCAACATTAACTGGTCAGGCTTCAGTGATAACAAAAGTTCAGCAGGCTGGTGGCACTCTGATCAATATTGCCTTCTATTTATAGTATTGTTACAAATTGAAGTTTTATTTAAATTAGACAATGCTGAGAAGCTTACAGTAGATCAATAAACTAAAATACAGTAACGGATTTTAATTCATGGCTGATATGCTGCTACTCTTTTGTCACATGCATCCTTAATGTCCCCTAAACAAAATCACATTTACATATTCGGCTGTCTGGCAAAGCTGCAAAACTGTTTTAGGGAAGGAAGATTGTGCTGTGCAATGAGCAGGAAAGATGTTGCATAGGAGGGAAAATGGCCATATAGTTTCTGTTTGGTTGAGGATTTTTTTGTTTGCTTGTTTGGCTGTTTTTCTACTCAGTGAATCAGTTTATCCTGAAGTATATATAGTGTAAGCCATAGAGATAGTGCTAATGCTCAGATTCTGCTCTTGTAGTCACACCAACATTTCTCCAATGACAGCAGCACTGTTCTATTACCTCACCTCTGTTGTGAGATTGGGCTGGAATTAATGTGATATGCCTTGTTCTTACAGGCAGCTTGGAGCCACCACCAGCTTTTGGGGTTTTTGACAACCCAACAACTATTGAACAATATTTTTAGTCTTTTTGCTTGAATTAAAATATGGGGTTATCTTGCAATTATTAGAATTTGATTTCTGTCAGCTCTATCTAATCATTAGGTGATAGTTCATATGTGAGCTACCAACAGTAGCTGAGCAGTCAGCCCTGGGTGTGTGCATTGGCAAAGGAAGACAAAGGAATTGATGTGTTCCTGCTGACACAAGAGGAATTGTCAAGAATCTTAATTATATATTAATCATCATGGTCAGTTGGCACAACCAACAAAGTCCCTCTAACAGTATCCAAAATAAACTTAAAATAATGGTGCCAGAAAAGTCAGTATAGGGCTTTTACAGTGCCACTGAATCATCTGAAAAAGAGTTTTGAGATGGGTGATTAATAGGGAGATTTGCCATTAGACACTGTTAAATTTTAAACAAAGTCTAAATATTCTTACAAGAATTCCCATTTTGTTCTTCCAATAGGAAGCATAGGTGCTTTAGAGCTGGGGGGATAATTCAGTCTGACCTAATGTTGCAGATAAAAGAAGTGGATGAAAAAATGCCATATATACTCTGGGTCTGACAAGATTTATAAGTTTATTCCAAAAAAAAAGAAAAAAAAGATCCAGCACTGTCTTTCCAACATATTAATTCTAAATGGCAGAGGCTGAGCTAAGTGTCACTCTCTCAACACCTGAACCTTCATTGTTTGCACACAGACATGGTGATGCTCGTCTGTGCCATTATTCCACTGCTGTTATATTCCTTCCCACCAGATGTTTCAGACAAGACCAGAAGCAGGCCAAAGGTATAAAATACTTGCTATCAAGTGGGCTGTGGCAGGAAGGCTTGAGGAAAAAACCAGACAGATTTGTGGGAAATACTGGATTGACTAAGCTAAGCACATCTTCTCTACCCGAGATTAGCTGTTCTCTCTGTCACGCCTGGAGATGCACAAAGCCTGGAGGTTTGTGGCAGATGTGTGGAGGGGTGTATGTATCTTCCTTCTGGTGTCAGGATGTGGGAGGTGAGAGGAACAGCAGGAGTGAGTGTCATAGGGGGGTGTGGATGGGTTATAAGGGGTGATTAAAAGGGTTTGTTGAGGTGCTGAAGTGGTGTTTGGTTTTCTCAGCACTGGTGCTGCAGGTCATTGTCCCTGTGGGAAATGTGCACAGTTGGGGTGGGGGGCATCTCAGGTGGGGATGAAGGGCACTGAATATCCTCTCTATCATGGAAGGTCTGACCTCATCTAACAGCACAGCTGAACGTTTTGCATTTCCCCCCAGCCTGCTGATTCCTTTGTCCTCTGAGGTGTCTTGTTCTCAGGGTCAGTAATCTTTGCATTCTGCCAGATACTTGTCTCCTGAAGTGAAGTTGTCCTTTCCTTCTGGCCTTACGTTTCCCTACATGTCTGTAAGTCTTTTTAAAAATATTTTTATTTTTCTCCCTTCCTTGCTGCCACCAGGCTATTCCCCCTTCTTTTACTGACTGCTGTGCCCGCCTGCCTTCTCGGTGTGTGAAGAAACATTCACATCAAACAGAGAGGGAAGTGGAGCAGGCTTTTAACTTCAGCTGTGGGCACAGCTGGGGGGAGCTGCTTTCTAGCAGCAGGAAACATTGTCTTCTTGTTCTGTAAGAATTTCTGAGGTTGGTTTTCCCCAGATCAAAATGTAAAAGAGACTCCACTTCATCCAGAAATTATTCTCATATATGTGTATGTGTATATATAGGTACATATATATATACACACACAAATAATGTATTTTCTTTAATCTTGACCTTCTCTCCTCTCAGATAGTCTTCCTCCTCCACCTCAGCAGCAATGAGAATCTCCCTGAGAGACCTAAACCTATGGAGTGTAAAAACTGGAGAGAGATTATCTTGTGCCTTTTTCTGGTTTTTGTCATCATTCTGCTTTTTGGTTGGATGACAGCACTGTGATCTAGAGAGAGAGTGAGACAAGCAAACTGGCTGTACTCTGCCCCATTTGGCAGAGAATTCTAAGATCCTCTGAAATTAAAGTCCATAGTTTTAATAGCATTTTTGAGACCTCATCTTGCATATTAGAACTTAGCCAGGTATTAGGTAATTTAGATAATAAATTCTCTTCAAAGTGACCCATCATCCTAGTATTTATTTTTTTTCCTAGAGGATGTAAGGCATAAAAGCAAGCTTTGTAGTTTTATATCTGTCAGCATGTCACATAAATATCTCAGTAACTACTGATCTTATCACCATGAAACTTCCATTTATACAGTTAGACATGTCATGTTGGTCAGTTGCACAAAAAGTTAAGCACATGCAATATTAAACTCCAACCCATGCCAGCTCCATTAGCCCACATCTTGAAGTTCTCTCTGAACACTATTAGAGGAGAAGTGGGGGAGGAGCAGGAGGCAGCACACGGCAGAATCAGACGAGGATGGACTCATGTTGAAAATTACTGAAATGATGAAAGAGTTTGCAGAGGGATGTTTGGAGTCTTAGTATTTCTCTGAAAATCAAAAGATCTGTTTTCTGTTTGATGAATGACTTTAATAGTTTTAATGACCTCATATAATTTATTTGATTGTTTTGTTCATTTTTATTAGCAAATCGGTCTAGCATTTCAAGTTGTATCACCTTTGCATGTCAAAATGGGTCTCTGATCTCCACTTGCCATCTTAAAACTTATATTGCTTTTTTATCATTTTTATATTAACAGTTAAATTTAACAAATGCTGAAGCTACTTTCTTTTTTAGGATTGAGACTGGTTTCTAACTGAGAATTGGCAGGAATGTGTCTTTAAAAAGCAGTGTAAGCAATTATTTTTTTCTAGACTAAAGTTTGTTGGGAGCAATAGTTTAGATATTGTGCAATTTATTCATTTGATTTACGCTTTGAAAATTCCCATGAATACTTCAATTAATACTGTTTACTACTCTTAGGTTCTGCTGCAGTTTGCATTTTATGCCCCTTAGGAGTCTGTTTGTAGAAATATCTTACACAGTAAGTTTTGTTTAAGTCCAGGCATTGGAAGGTTAGGTGATATTAAGGGACAGTTTTGTAAAAATATACACGCTTAATTGTCTGCCTAATTTTTACCAAATAGTTAATTTTATGTATAGAGATTATAGAAAAAATGACTGAAAAGATGTATCTAGTCCTCTGTGAAGCCTGGAAGCTAAACTGGCTACTCACATGTGCACACATGCTTCCACAGATACTTGCAACAAATTGCAGGTAAAGTAAGCATTAAGTGCCACACACATATTTCTGCCTGGGCCAAATTCTTCTGCTTCTGGAAAATATTAAGAAAGACACTAACTTTGCACCCTTGCACTTGTTTTTACATTTGTGTGGATTTGGCAGGGTAGCACATTATTTACTCTTTAGAAATAGAGGAACATCTCTCATGCTTATCTTTACAGAAATACGTGAGGCTGCAATTTTTTTGGCACCGCTGATAGCAGAAAACCTCTCCTTTTCTGTTAATGATACAAAATTGACTTTGCTTTGGTATTCCCTACAGAAAACAGTACATTAAAAACAATGCTGTTTAAATTTGGATGTGTTCAAGAGTGTCCCAATGTGAAGGGTGAGACCAGTGTTCTGCAGCAGTAAGGCATTTGCAGTGCTGAAAACATGCATGCTGTGTAAAGGCACTTCATTTTCATAATCTCGGTTAAACCATTTCTGTGTAATCTCCAATTTTCACTTATAAAGCTGTGTTTAATTTAAGGCTGGGTTGAGCGTGCTTGTCACTGAGTCCACCACTGGCAAGACTGGTCATTATAAAAATATTAGAACCAACCTTGATTTGCCAGGATCCCAAATGAAGAGGAATCAAGGAGAATTTGAGTAGTGGCCTTTTTCCCTTCTCCTGAAGGAGACATTATCAACTCATTAGCTACAAGCATGCACAGAGGCCCCAACTGTGACTCTTAAAGCAAGAAATACATTTCTTGTGGTTAAGATTGACTTTCAGCATGCCAGCTGTCCCTCTTTTGGAAGGATTGGCCTTATTTTTCAAGTAGAACATGTGCCATCTTGATTACCCAAACTCTTAATTCAATGCTGTTTTATGCTTTGTCTCCTCAAAATATCCCATATATCCAGCTTTGATTGGTGGGTAGATGTACCAGTACTGATCAGCTTAATTACCAGTGTGAGGCAGCGCAATGCAGACATGAGGTAGCAGCACACCTTTCCCAGCATTCTGAGGTAATTAACCAAAAAATATTTCCCTGCCACCTGTCTAGCCTTGGAGAAAATCCAGTTTTCTTTCCAAGCTCTGAGAAGGGGGGATCAGAGCAGAATTTGGGTAGTAGGATGGTTATCCATGTGTTTTTTGTTCTTCCCAGAGTCATCTGCAGTGGTAAGTATGGAGGCTGAGGCTGCTACCCCCTGTCTTTCCCAACTCCAAGTACAGTATCTGCAGCAAAAATCTGTGAAGAATTAAGGTGAGTCATATAAGAAACCATGAGCTGTGATCTTCCAGGGTTCATGAGACTAGAATGCTGAATATACCTTTGGATGCATCAAGAACAAACATCTACCAAGTTTGGATTCGCTTTGGCTTAGAATTCTTCATTTTCTCTGAAAAAGTTTAAACTCAATCCAGTAGCAATTAAAAGGCTAAATTTTTTGTGTGTTCGGTGCTGAGAGGAAATGTGCTGTAATTCTTACCATGCCTGGGTGAAATAGTCTAGTTACATTCATTATCTACCAAAAATTAAATATAAAATCTCTCACTCCTTGTGCTTGCATTGATATGACATTCAAAACCAAAAGCAAAAGTATAAAATATCACCTAAAATAACATGGATAAAACAGTTTTGCTTTTTATTTTATTTTTAAATAATTTTGTTTCTTTTATGCTGAAAAGGCGTATCAAAAATTAAAAAGTGATGATAGCAATTCTGGAATAACTTCTGAGTTCTGATGGCTTTCCACATACATACATTGTAAACCGTGCAAGCTAATGGATGTATTCATCCATCCATGAAGAAGACATCTATGGTTAAAGCACCCCAGCTGATCTAAAATATTTTTCTAAGACTTTATGATTTCAAGTGGTCTTTAACTGGTTTTGATTCAATGAAGACCGTACAAAACAAATAACTTTGCCATTATACTAAAGTCTATTCCCATGTCATGTTTCCAGAAAACAAGTCATGTTTGAGACAAGTTCAATTATCTGTGGTTAGATTTTTTTATGCTGGAATAGTTATTCTGCCATGGCTCAGGAATAGCTAATGGAATTTCATTCAAGCCTCGTTTAAAAAACAAAACCCACACTTTTTGGCAGGATACAAGTGGGAAGAGATTTAGTCCACAAGACATATTTTATCCTGGCATGTAGGAGAACAGTTGGTGGAAAATGGTTTCCCCTGTAGCCCGTTAGAAACTTTAACTATCTGCCAGTGATTGCTGTGAATGTGGTGCATGACATGTCATGAGAAATCACATAAATAAAAAGGGAAAAACATCTAGTTCAGGACTGCCTCTATGGGAGGGTTGGCAAGAAATATATAATGAGGAGCAGAGAAGAGTTTTATAACCAAAACTTCTAGGACTAGACCTCTAGGGTACTGAGATCTTCTGGAGTAGTTGTCTTTGAATTGTATATATTACTTTGTCTGCCTTGGATTGTGGATAATGAGGAATATTAAAAGGGAAGTTAATTGTTAATGATTAGGTGTTTGTTGCTCAGAGTTGTACTAACTATAACCGTGACATTATGATACAAAAAAACCTTACAAAATCTGAAATTTGAATTTGTTGTAAAAATGTTGAAGAGTGTGCATAGACTATGAAAATTTGTATGGAATTTAAGTGCTAATATTAAGTGGCATTTAAGTCTCTACAGTTTACCACTTTATTGACTTTATATGCGAATTAATGAATTTGCCTACGTTTCTTTAATGCTTTTTGGTCAGTTGAAATTTCTGGTGAATTTTGGAAGTACAAGCAAATTTGATGAAAAGTTCTCACTTCCACTCGTGCCATTTAATTACTTTCTGATAAACTTGCTCTGCAGTGGCCTGTGGCACTAACAGGGGTCGGAGTTACTAAGCTGTGTGTAGGGACCCCAGACCCTTGGCATTTAACTAGAAAACTGAATTTTGGAAGCAATATCGCCCATTTACCGTGTTTTAACACAGAAAACCATAATGAAACAGCATTACAGTCAGCAGTGTTTGCAGCAGTGACCAGGATGCTGGCAGAGGTGTGGCAGCCAGCCCATGGCGTCGCTATGGTCAGTGGGGTTTTTGAGGGCTCTTGGTTGCTTTTAATGAAAATGTGTGCATCTTTTATGTAGTTTCACGTTGCCATATTAGGCACCCAAAGCCTTCAGTTAAAGGCCCCGGGGAGGTGGGTGAGCTGAAGGCCATCAGAGCTCTCCTGTGCTGTGCAAAGGGCCCCTATGAACCACCAGGTGATGGAGCTGTGAGAACCAAGGCTGCTGTGGTGACTTCTGGGGCTTGTTCCCAGGATAGCTACTTCAGTAAAGGGGTGGGAAAGCAATCAGGCATGAGCTTGAACTTCTACAAAAAGGCAAAAGTCTCCTGCAAAGTTTATATTGTCTGAAGAGACCCGTTGGGGAGTTTTGCAGAGGAGGGGCCACCCACCTCAGATGGACTGCAGGCCAGGGATGCCCACAGAGCCAAGTACAAGCCTGAGCTCCTGGTCAGGGGGATGGAGGGTCCCTGGTCTGGGAGCAGAGGGGCAGGAGGCAGCTCGGTGCCATTGAGGTGTCCTGGTGCTGTAGGGCCTGGCAGGTCTCCAGGTAACCCACAGCTCAGGCACAGCATCGCACAGCAAACCACAACTGCTCGGAAGCTGTTCCTCCTCACAGCAGGGGTGAGGGACGTGCCTTTCAGTTGTTCCCTTGAGCAGGATGTCTGTGTATCTCTGACCTATTAGTTTATGTTGTTTTCTTCTTTGTTTGGGTTTATCCAATGATAAGATTGGCCATTGCAGATTTTTGTTCTAAAATGAGCAGCTCCTGGAGTTTCTCTGTGATAACTGAGGCATTCACACACCTTCAGATGGAGCACCAAACCCGGTGCTTTGGGTTTCATGGACAGGTGATTTAGACTCATAGCAAGGCTTGGGTTGGAAGGGACCCTAAAGATCATCTAATTCCAGCCCCAAACTGTCTGCATTGTGAGCACTGTGGCAGTGGGAGCCCAGGGATCCCCTCACACCTCAGTGGGATTTTACTGCTTTGACTTGGTTCCCCTCACACAAGGAAACACTTGAATTTCTTTCACTGGAGGCCATTGACTTCTGTGTGTCACACTGGAAAAGTTGTTGAGGAATAACTTTGAAAAATCCTCAGAAATAAGAATGCACATTTTGTAATGCTCTCAGTTCTTCAGTGATATTTGTTTAAATGTGCTACTTGAATTACTACCCATTTTCAGTTAAAATGACCACTGAGATCATTAATCATTATAAAAGCATTAATTAAATAAATATCTGATTTGCTGATTTTTCTTGTTCACTACTCCACAAGCATGTGGATTAGATGAAAGAATAAGAATTATTCCTGTGTTGTCTAAATCCTTTTTACTCTTCTGTTAAATTGTTTATCTGGCCCTTGTCCTGTGTCTAACTCTGAGGTGTGTAGTCCTGTGATATTGAAAAAATAAGCTCAGCGATTTTTAGTTAGCTTTTTGTCATGCCCCAAAATGACTCTTCTGGATACATTTTCTGACCTAGATTCAAGTTACAAGTATGAACTTCTGCCTTAGATAAGGAGTAGTCAGTTTGGGCTTTTCTTTACCATATGATTTTTTTTTTGTTCTGTTTCATAACTGTGCTGGAGAATTTACATCTGGTATTCAATATCTTTGTTTCTGTGTCTGTAATAAAAAAAAAAAAACACTTATATTTATTCAAGACCCTGATGCAAATGCATTGAAGGGAACTTGTTTTTTTCCCCATGGAAATTTATACTTTCATTCTTTGACTTGTTCTTTCAGAGTGAGAAAGAGAGATCTTAGTGTTATATAATGAAATAATTCATGGTACACTTAATACGATGTAGGAAAACAGTAACATGATATGGTGAATTTAAATGGCTGAAAGTGATCAAGAGGGACATCAGCATTAAATGCTCAATAGGATTGACGTAACAAATACAAGATGGCCACTGCATTTAAGTCGAAATACTGTCATCTGCTGATACATTCCAGGCAAATTTGTTGATAGACTAAACATTTTTATAGTCTTTCCATTATTTCTTTGAGCCATCAGCTTTTAATTTTCTCTTTCTAGTTAATATACTTGTGTATAATTTAAAGAGAAAACTGTTCTGTTTTATCATAAAAGATTTGTCTGTTACTTTTGGTGTGTAAATCAAGTGGACAGCAAAACATTCTTGAACTTGTTTTTTGAGGCATTTGTTGACAACAACAGGAAAAGAGATCACAGAGACCGCCAATAAGTGTGGACATCAATTATTTTTTAATTGTATAGGAGTACAGTACACTAATTAAAACTAGTATATCTTGCAATGCCAAAGGCAAAATTAATTATTAATTTTTATTAATATTCAGAAGTAGCACAAGGAATACATTAAAAAAGATTTTGTGGCTGTGACTGAGATCTTGTTTTGCTTTATATTTTAGTAAAAATAGTATGTTAGCTAAATTTGAATAGTTAAATATGCACTGAAGAGATTATATGCATTGAACAAGAATGTTCTCTTTAGACTAGTTACGGAGTGACAGAATGTAAGAGGGAGGGAAAATTCTTTAAAAATTCTGGGGCTTTGGTTTAGCTTGTTTACTGACAAGTCTAAATACACATGTTATTGTGCCGTTGTTACTGTAGATACTATAATTATAAAATTGGGTATTTTAGTTAGGATATCTCATCTTCAGTATAATAATCTGCTTTCAACTTCTCCTTGAGTCCAGCTCAGCAAATTCAATCTGTCCTGCATTAACTTGACAAATCTGATGTGCTTCTGGACAAAGTTATTCCTCTTCAGTGAGCAAATGATTTATTTATTTATTTCCCCCACAGGTTAGACTTCATTGTTCTGTACGTAACTCAATGGGAAACTGCCAATCTGGTTCAGAAGTCTACCAGAAAGGAAGCTTTTTGAGTGAAAAAAAGAGATGTCTTTCACCTCTATCATTGACAAAACAATAAGCTTTTAATGCACCTGTTCATCAGGGTAAGTTATAGAATGCAAAATTTTAAATTTTGAAATTCACAAAAAATTTGTGAAAAAACTTTTGAAGTAATTTGGGACCTAGGTTTATTGAACTAAGCATGGAAATAGGGGGCTGTTACAGACCCCATTTAGGGGGTTGTAAAAGGACAGCTTGTGTCTGCTTTTGTTTTGCAAGTCATCTCCCTCTGTAATGTGAGTGTACTAGAAATCTTATGGCAGTAGTTGCACACTGTTCTGAATTTTTTCTAGAGTAATGAAATGGATCATTTAAGATCAAACAGGCAAAACTTTAGTTGGTTTTGCAGGGGTTTTTTTAGGTTTGGTTGGGAGTTGTGTTTGGGTTGGTTTGTTTGTTTGTTTTTGTTTGTTTTGGGGTTTTTTTTAACTGAACCTTGAAAGGTTTCCCTGCCTCTGATCCTTATGTAGAAACATTATGAGTTCTTCATCTCACCAGTTGGTGTTAACTATAGTGATTCTGGAGTCATTCATGCACTCCATAGAAATACAGACATAGAGGCTACATTTTAGTATTTATTTAGGAAAAATCTAAGATAAATATCTCACATATTCATATGTACTTTAGCAGTGTAGAGCAGTATTTCAGAGTTTGTCTGTTGCTTCACTCGAGCACCCTGATCTCCTGTTACAGCAATACACAAAATATGATTTTGCCTTAGAAACTGGATTGTGAATGTTTGATTGTTAAAAATACCCAGAGTTTTCCTTTCATTTTGTTATAGCAAAGCAAAGTACCAAAAATCTTAGTTTTCCAATGCTTTACTTGTATGTTCCATGTAAATGTAGATGCTGTTCTTGTTTTCTTTTAAAACCTGCCAGTTGTCTCAGAAAAGTCAAATTGTGCCCTCCCCTTGAGTTGTAATTTTTGTTTACCAAAGTAAGGGTGATGATAATCAACTTTATTTTACCATCAGGTTTGTGTTGCCCATGGATTCCTCCCTCTTCAGTGCTCTGTGCAAGGCCTGGAAATACTTCTAATTCCCATATATCTCTGTGCTTGGGTATGTGCATGCACGTCACAGAGCAGGGAAGAGAAGGAGCCACTAATTCGCTTTGCTGTTACCCAGAGGAATCAGCATATGTGGGAAGAGTAGGCTCTTGAAGGCAAACACTGCTCTTCATTCTACTTTGAAGTACTTGCCTTACCAACTCATCAGTAAAAATTGACAACGTACAACTCACTTCTAAAAAGATAAATAAAAACTTTCAAAAGTTACCTATCACTGTTCTGGAAAAATAGCTCTCAGAGATTCTCTTGGTAATTCTTCTCCTTCCTGTCCTGCATGTACTTCTTTCTCAAGTGAGTGCTGTGGTTGTCCAGGAAAACCAGAGAACACCTTATGGAATAACATCAAAGGGAGGCACTTGACAAAGACAAGCAATTTAGATGCTCAGTTCTGGAAATGTATTGACTGAAGATGAAAGCTCTTTAGGGAAGAGACTTTGTCTTCTATTTATATAGAATCTTGCATAATTTAACAAATGTTGGGGACACTATTAATCTCATCCAACTTTAGATGTCTACAGTGTAGCTGCCAATCTTAAGAGAAGATCAATTGCACTCTAAAAGTGTCTGTTTCTCTCCACTGACTATAAAGGGAGCCCTCACAAGTAGCTCAGGTGCAGATGGTTTCATCCATATTTGGGCAGATGAATCCTGCTCTAAAACACTACCTAACGTGGCAAAATAATAGTAGTACTTGATATTTTAAAAAATCCTTGGGAATGTATCTCATTCTTAAAGCAACTAAGAAAATTACTGCCAGCTGCTGGTTTACATTCCACAGTGAAGTGCTAGGGGTTAGTGGCATATCCACAACAGCACCAATCTGTTCATAGCTTCCTGAACCATTAGTTCAGAATATAAATATGAAGTCATTTGCTTGCTCAGAGCAAAAGAATAAAGCTGAGCACCTGAGTTGTCAATACTATAATAGCAGTTCAATAGGAAATGCTATCTCCAATTGAAAAGACAAAACAGTATAATTAAAATCCTTATGGCAATGACAGCAAAAAATATCCTATACTGCTGTCGCTGAATCCTCTGGATCAGCTGATACCGTTTTTGGACATCTCAGAAACTGTTTGCTGGTATTTTTCAGAGTGGAATTGCTGTTTTGAAATACGAAAGAACATCATGTTCTTCTAAAGCAGCGCCAGTGTCTTATTAGTGGCAAGTCACTATGCTTAAAAAGTTGGCCATGAAGAGTCTTTATACACAGTGAATCAACCATCTGTCCACACTTGGAGTGAGAGAGTTTTAGCCAGCATATATGGACTGATATTGCTCTTTCATATACTGGGCATAAAATTCATGGCTGCATTAGAATGCAGTCCATTCAAGATAAGTATATGACAAGATATTTCTAAAGCTGCTTTAATTGCTATATGGGAAAGTAATACAAGAACATCCAGAAGAGCATCGTATGGTAAATACACGGACCTGTTCTTAGATGAATTATTATAATCCTTGCTCACCTCTAAAGGAAATTGTAGGAGAGACATAAAAATGCATGTGTAAGAAAAAAGGAAAAATGACTGATCTATGAGGCTAAAGAGCTTTAGTATCAGTTGGCATGGAGTACATGGATGCCAAAATAACCAAGTCTACATTCAGACTTAAAAAATAAGTATCTCACCAATTTCCCTAAAAGCTGTGTTGTGAAAGGCTGGAGGACTAAATACTTCATTCTTAAATCTTTAAATTATGGGTATCTGAGAAAAATTAACAATTAGTATCATATAGTCCTAGATATCTGTAGTATGTACCTATGCCACCCATATTTTTCAGACTTGTGTTTCTAATTATTTCTGCCATGAATAGCTTTTCAATTGAATAAATATTCTTCATTTCTACAGAATGCCTTTTATGAGGGTATGAATAGGAAGTTAAAATAGACTTACAATTCCAATTCTCCTCAGATCATCAAACTCTTAAACCAACTCTAAAAAAACCCTGTTTGTTCAAAGAAATAAAGTCAGTATGTTTAGGTTTTGAGGAATTCTAATACTGGCTGTCTTGAAGAGTTCTGTAAAGACTCCCTATGCTTGTGTTGGAAAGCACATCAGAAATGTACAGGCTGTCCTTTCCAACTCCTACTGGATTTTGTTCATTCGAAGATGTATTTATTGTGCCATCCAAGTGGGTGATCTCTTGATAACTGATTAATGTGAGGATAAGTATCAGTCCTGGTTGGATGGGATTTTCTTCAGAAATGCTATTTGCTCAGGGAAAAACTGGAAACAGAAAGAAAAGGAAGATGTTCTGGAGGACTTAAGATCAAATCTGCCTTTGGTACAGATGTGACTGCATCAAGTTTTGATCCCCCCTCTCTGCATTAAGTTGCTTCGAGATTCCTTATACCAAATGGTGCTGGCAGTCATTCCTATCTGCAGTACGAGGGAGTATCACTGTGTTTTAACTATTTATAAAAGTCAAGTTTAGAAAAAAAAGTCCCCATCTCACACTCATGCACAGCCTTAAAAATTAGCTTTTTAAAATGTGTCACACAAATACTGTTTTAGCAAACCCTTCCCTAGGTGTATGTGTTCATGCATAGCTAACTTCTTGTTTTATTTAAAAAAAAAAAATCCTTTTATTTGTAACTAGTTTGTATTCCTGTTCAAGTGAAGACACAAAACAACTAAGGTAGGCAACATGGATTGTATCTATTCTCTGCAGCTTCTGCACATCTAGGTACAAGCATTTATGTTGAAGCAACCCAGGGATTAGTTAAGGGCACAGTCATAGTGATGGGATGAAGGAGAGATTCAGTTTGACTATCAGGTTGTGCCTGTGTAGCTGGATGCACATTAACATACATAAAATGAACACATCCAGTCAGGAGGCACAAAAAAAAAAGCCTGAGTCAAATGGCATTTTGCAGATTTTACTTCAGAGCAGAAATGCCACTTTAATTGAAGGCAACCAGTGAAATAAATGCTGTATTTTCAAGAGACATCATGGAGTGCAAAGGTTGTGAACAAAGCAGTAACAGCTACAATGAGCCACCAGAAGTAATAGCGAAAACTGTCTTCTATAGCATATGCACAGTTCAGGCCTCTTCTTCACACCTCAGAATGCAACAAGAATATCCATCAAACTCAATCTGTTGCTCTACCAGTGGAGATGTATTTCAAATGAGAGAGTGCAGGCAGTTACCTGGGAAGATCATCTCTTCTGTAAACAACTGAGATCTATGGGTAGCTCTAACGTAAACTCCTTGTTTTCTCTTGAGCTGCTCGCCAACCAGCTAGAGCTGCAAGCAGGGGGCCTCTGTGTTGCAATACTGATTTTTGATTAGCCCTTCCTTTTAAAATATCTATGAATTTGGATAACTAACTTCTAAATTTATAATCACTGTGTGCCTCACTAATTTACACTACTGAAAACTGAGCTGTCCAGGAAGACCAGATGATGTCTGAGTTCGCATTATGGATGTACCAAATATTTTTGTCCCTAATTTCCTCTTTTGCATCTGAACCATGGTGAACAGCTCCTACCTATGTATATGAATGCCAAGAAGCTTTGCTCAGCAAGTGATCTGTCTGCGATGCATAATCCATACTGTTCATTTTGCTTAAAGTACCTCAGAACACTCTATGCCCATGCATGAGATATCACATCATGGTAAAGTCTGGGTTTCTTGCCCCCCTGCAGGGTTGTCTGTCTCCTTTATTGACCTTGTTACCAAATATCGAAAGATGATGCTTGAGAATTTCTCAACTTCATTTCAGAATCTACTTGACTTGTGATTTTCTGGGTGTGGACAAAATGTACCAGCTGATCTTTCAGTGAAAAAAAATCAAGATATTGTTGGAATGGTGTCTTAAGTACTTTCCAATGTAAATATAATTCTGTACGTAGTAGAGATCTTTAAAAATTTCTTAATTGCTTTGACTTCTGATAACATGCAAAGTCGTTGTCACTAGAAATGGCATATGCTATATTTTGAGTAGAAAAAATATGTCTCCTATATTTGCACATGTTTTTTGCTGGTAATCATAAGTTTTTCTTCTTAGCTTCTTATATAACACTGCTCCTTTTGTGTTAGATTGGTTAGGCTGGCTTTGATGAATAATTTTTAGAAACTACTCATACATTTTTTTTCATTGCATGGGAAGTTCAGGAATTTGACTTTTTTGGTTTTTGTAATTAATTGAACAATTAGTAATTTCTAAGTGAGACTTCACACTATTACCTTGAATTCTGAAACTTTCATGGAAGTAAACGTGTACTCTGTCAAACTTTGTGAGCACATAAATCATTAAGACTATGTTCTCTCATCCTCATCTTAATCAAGAGTAAATTCCCTTTCATAATCTCTAGTCTACAACAGTGAACTAAAAAGCAGATCATTAGAATAATTAGAATTCTAGTGGGCAAACATTGTTTGCATGAGCTCTCAACTCATAATTTACTTAAAAGTCTTCAGATTTAAACAGAACATCATAATGTTTTCATGAGCAACAGGACAAATGAAGTCTGACCTCCCAGGCATGTATCCTTTATCTTCTCTGTTTGCCACACCATGGCTGGGCAAGAGCTGGCAATCTGTGAGTAGATGGGAGCTGACTGGCCAGCTGTCCTCTGCTAAATGGAAGGAAGTGTATTGTATCTGCCTTCTCTACACGCAGTAGAGATGCTATATAGGTCTTTCTTCATACTGCTAATTTTCTCGAAATCTGTACGGATATAATTACCTCTAATTATGCTGTGTCACATAGGGCAATGAATCCAAAAGTGATTAGGGAGGAAGGGAAGGTTGGGCAGTTAACATAGGCTATAATTTCATTCAATTTTCATCTTCAGAATTACTACTATCTTGCTTCCCATTTTACCTGTGTTTCTCTTACAACACTGTACCAAATTTCCAGCTATGTTTAAGTTTCTCTTAATGGCCTCTGTTTTCCAGGTACCATTTTCAGCGCTTTTTGTGTTTGGAAGGCCCCATCCCTGATTTGGATTCCTGATCCTCCAGCTCTGTGGGTCTAAATCCCCTCAGTTGTTTTAGCAAGACATAAAATACTAAATTCCTCTTTCCTTAGGCTTTTCATCCCTCTGCCTTTAATTTTTTTTAAACAATTTATCTCCATCTTTACTGTCATTCTTTCTTCCTGTGAACAGTTTCCTACCAGCACTACTCTAATAGCCACTGCTCTGGTCATACAGGCTGGAATATGCCATTACTGAAAATGTGCTCCTATTGCAAGACACAGTCATACAACAGGAATTTATGTTCTCCCTGGCCATTCTGTTCCAAACTTCCTGTGTTTATTGTGCTGCAGCTGCAGCTTTTGGTCCAAGAAGGGTGAGGGTGAAGATTAAGATGAAGTATTTCTCTGCATACTTGACAAATGTCAGGGCTTGACCAGAGGATGATTTACTGGTGCTTTCCATCCTTCTCTTATCCTGAGACTCCTCTGATGCTGCAGTTACTCTCACTGGTTGCCTGTCCTCCTTTCCACTGTGTAAGAGGACTGTGAGTGATAATTGTTTCTTTTATCAAATACTATTGACTTGAACTGAGAAGCTGTGATGTCCCTCTTGCCAGGAGAAGGGAGTGGTTGTGTGGCCTTGCTCTTCAGCTTTCAGAAAAGGGGAGTGATGGAGCTATGGACTTTGAGAAAGGTGGTCTAAACCACAGGAATGTTTGGCCTAAATGTACAAACTTCTTATTGTCAAGTATAAACAAACTGTGTTGGTATTGCAATGGGAGGGTGCTGATGATCATGTAGTCCTGACTATAAGGACATTTCAGGGACTGCCTGTCCCATTAGGAGAATTTAAAAAAAAACAAAAACAAAAACAAAAACAAAAAAAAAAACACACAACAAACACAAGGGTTTCCTTAGTCAAAATGTATTCCTACATTAGTCAAAATGTATTCAGAACACATAAAGAGAGCCTTATTTACTGGAGTCAGCATGCAGTAGTAAAAATTCATACACACATTTTCATACATTCCCTTTGTTTATAGCAGCCAACTCAGGCTGGGCACAGGCTTGTCATAGAGGCAGCCCCCCTCACTGGGGTGGAGGCATCTGGAATGCTTCAGGTCTGCTCAGATTTAATACATCCATTGACCCTCTTACAACTATCATTTGGTGAAAAATACTTCAAGACAAGGAATGTAAACAGAGATTGTTCTGGTCATGTTCTGTTTCAAAGTACCTGAGAAACAGAGGCTGCTCCTGTAGCATCAGCTTGTGTCTGTGGAAAGAGATGCAGGCAAAATGGGTGCCCTTGTTCATATCTGGGTGAACAATCCTACCTCTGGGTAGATAAATGCAGTGGTAAAATCTACAAAAGAATATGGACTATGGCTTTTTCCTACAAGATTCATGGAAAAATGAAATGTCTTTTGGCCATCAGTGAGCTGTGGTACCTTTCCCAGGCCTAGCATCCAGCAGCTCCTCTGCTTAGCAAAGGGATGCCTGCTGTTCAGAACAGGGCTGTTTTTCTGCCATGGCTCTCCAGTCCTGGCAATGCTGACATTGGACTCTCCATGGAGAGTTTGTTTTGTACTTCTTTTGCTCTTCTCAGTACCTGGAAACGTGCTGCCACAGGTCCTTTCTCTCTTCCTATTCCTAATGGTAGCAGATGACCATGGTCTGATGTTCCTCTTGGGGCACAAAGCCTCTTGATGCCTTCTGGCATTCCCACTGCTTGGGCTACACAGGCACTGCAGGTGTGAGGTGGGGTTGCTGTCCTTACCTTCCAGTTGACAGGGCTCCTCCCTCCCAGCCCATCTGCACGTGTGGGTGTGAGAGGAAGAAATGCAGCTGTCTGAGCTTCGAAGGGTCCCTCTTGTTCCCCCTGCATGAGTTGCTAGAATGCCTGTTTTGGTGTCTTAGGTTGCTATCAGAAAACCCAGATCCACATCCTGCCCTCTTAGAAATAGTTTTTAAAGTAAATGGGAAGGGCACTGGGTGGGGCACACAAGGGTATCATCAGAAAATGTTACAGACCGAGACTTGTTTTCTTGTAAGCCTAGGGTGATTTTGGACATAGGGCTCCCCAGAAAGCGTGTTTCAGAAGGCATGTAAGGACTCCTAAGCTGTCCTGAGGCTTCTTAACAATCTTTCCAGCTTATATTGAGATGCTCCAGACCACTATGGATAAAAAATATGAGCTACTGAGGGATTTTTTTTTCCTTAATATGTTAGGACAATGAAGATGCAATGCTTTTTACAGTTTCCAGGAAGAACAGGGAGGAAGTAACTATCTAAATTGAGGAAAAACTGCAGTAGCTGAAAGTAAAGCACTTTAAGTGATAGTGAAGAATGGAGTGCCTTCTCCAAGCACTGTGAGCAGGAGAAAAGGATCTCCGATTTGACGATTAGTGACAAATTTGTGTGAGTTGGCAATTCTTTGAAAATGAAATTTATTAAACTTGAAATAAAGTGTTCACCCCTGAATGAACATCTTTTGTGAGGTTGCAAGATTTTGCTCATGGGCTCTCTTACTGCTATTCTCTTGTTTTGAATGAATGTACCCTTAAGGCCAAAATCCATATTGCTGAGTTATTATGAAATAGAGACTTTGTCTCCATGTGCTTCTCCACTTAACATTGCTCAACCAATGACACCTGTGTGGTAATTTTGAGGAGAAAGACTGATAGAAGAGAGAAAGAGGAGAAAGGTACAGCTGCTGTGCTGCTGTTGTCATCACCTGAAGGAGCTATGGTGAAAACAGTGTTTTGTGTGTTCCAGCACGGATGTGGGTACCATTAGGTGGTTTTTGTTCATGCCATTATCTAAGTTGATATGGATAGCAATAAGAGCTTACTTACAGTCCTAGGGATTGTATGTACTTAAACACTTTGCCAACAGATTTTACGTGTGTTTTTAAAATCTGTTAAGGAGAAATGTGATTAGGAAAAAGCAACTTTTCTCACATGGTGAATTTTTGAATCCTAAAGGTTAAGTTCAAGCTTTCTCAGCATATTGATGCGAGGAATTACCCATTAATTAAATAACGTGAGTCATATTCTACCATTGATTTTTTTTATATATTTCTTGCTGTTTGATTTTAATTAATGGGAGTTCTGTACATAGAGGATTCAAGAAAAGGTCCAGTGTTTAGGATCGGAACTGTAAAGTAAAACAGGAATATGGTAGTGTGGTTTGCTAATTGCAGTAACGATTGCCATCAGAGCCTCCTACACTGTCTGTGCTCAGGCAAGATTGCCATATGTCACAGGAAGCCTTGCTTGAGCAAGGACAGTCAACCCCAGAGTTGACTCACTGTTATTAAAATGAAACACAGCTTTTAATGGTGCTGGAACGTATTGAAAAACTTGAAGGTAGGACAAAATAAGGTGTGCTCACCTCCAAATTCAACCTGTATTTTAATCAATAGGTTTGGCATTTTCGTGGAGGACTGCAGCTGCAAACATCAGAAATGTTCAAAAGAAGGCTCCTGCTCATGGGTTTGATGCACTAAGCTGTGCTGATTGCTGACTGCCGAGGCAGGTAAGCTGTGTTTAAACCAACATGTGCGGCCCTTGATCAGAAGTGTACTGTGCTACATGTAATTTCAATGTAACATAAGACACTGTCTGAAATAGTGTTAGTGCTGAGTGTTTTGTCTGTGTGTGGAGGGTTTTCCACGAGCCAGAGCTGTGCAGGATGGTTCTCTTCATAACACAGTGAACTTTGCTGCCCAGGGAAAGCCCCTTCAGTGCTCAGGAGTCAGAAAAATGAAATGAGATTGGCAGGGTAAAGAGCAGGCAAAGCCAACATACGGTGCTTAAAATTATGTACTTGAAAGGAACTTCAGAGCTGCTGCTTTGGTTATTTCATTGTATTCTCCCTACCCCACTCTGCAGTCCTTTATCTGGGTATACAGAACAGTTGACCTTATTAGAAAACAAGAACAATGTGTTTCATGGGGTCAGGAGGTCAGGGAGACCAAAACCAGAGATGCCATCTCCCATAAAACTGTGATTCTCCTAGAAGGACTCCTGAACTGGCTCATGGTGCGTGCAGGGAACAAGCTCCAGTCAGCCAGCCTGTGGGAGCCAGTCTTTTAGCTAGCTCTGACCTTCTGTCTTAAAAAGGATCAGGTTTTCTGGGCTATATCTGCCACAGTGCCTGCTTTTTGCTTCCCCCCCCCCCCCACTTCCAGTTTTAACTGTTTCTCTTGCAGGATTGAGTTGAATAATTATGCTTTCCAGAATTAAACAGATTAATTTGCCCTAAAGAGATAATTGGCTACATCACCAACTTCTAAATACATTGAGGGGCATCAAAACTGGTGGTCTTTCTAAACAGTACATTCCATGACTGTAATTTTTTAATGATTTTTCCAAGGAGACTGTACATTCAGCTGAAAGTCAGAAGCTTCCTTTTTCAAAGCTTGGTTCCCTCTGTCTGTGCCTGCTGCAAACATGCACATTACAAGCTGTGGGTGCTCCCTGTGAGAGCACACTATCCATATCTGTATCGCTTCTCTCGGGATATTTGGGAATAACTTGTGCCACAAGCACATCCCACTGTATCAGGGAATCTTAGGGGTACGATTTGTTCTGGTGTGGCATCGTACAATTTAGTCACCATGTAAGGCAGAAACAACAATTAAAATTGATGTTACCCATTTGAATATAAATGATTTTATTAGGATTTACTTTGGAAATGTAATATGACTGACAAGCAGTGATTATTTTAAATAACTTCTGAAGCTAACAGCCATGGACACTGTGTGTGTGTATGCATGTGTGTGCAGGGGTCTTTTGTAATGCTTGGAGGTTGCTTTGCTGACACCCCAAATCAGGGAGCATTGTTTTGCAAACTAATTTTTATTGTCATCCAGTTTATTTTTTTCTCGTGCTATGTGTCCCTTGTATCAATTTTAGCCTAAAATACTGTGAAAACAAAAAAGGTAATGGCACTTTCCACAGTATTTCAAAAGGTTTTTAAGTGGAAAAAGGTATTTAGTATTTTTAATAAGCATCTTCAATACTATTGAGTTGGTTTCTTTGTTCATATCACAAGATTAATTATGCTGTCAAGCACTTTCAAGGCCTGCTTAACAAAGATTCAGTGATATAATGGTTTGCTTCGCATTGCCTTTTTTCTGCATAGCAATCACAATCAGCATTAGACAATTTAAAACCCTTTCACAAGCCGGAAGTTCTGAAGAGCCTTTTAATCAACAAAAGTAATTTTGCAAACAACTAGATACAGCGTTTTTCATATTAACTAACTTGTGTTAAACTCTGCTATGTGCTTGAATCTCTGGTTCTGGTAATGGATTATTCAGATTTGCAAGAGACTAAAAGTGGGGAACACAATTAGCACAATATGCAGTTTGCACCCTATGAAAATTGTAATCTCATACCATTCTCTAGCTTAATATAAACATGATATAAGTACTTCACTGCAGTTCCATATATTTTAATTTTCTCTTAATATGTTGTCCTTGCATAATTTTTTTAAATGCCTGGAAATGTAATTCTTGTTGTTTTAAGAAAGACCACTGTTTCTATAGGACAGGTTAGAAATCAAATCATCATACACTACAAGATTCTGAAATTCAAGTTACAACAGGAAAATCTGTTTAGAAACACTTGCCTTCTAAAATCATCTAGCTCAAGAATGCTTTATACAGTAATTTTATTGCCATATAGCATTGTAAGGAATCCCACATGATTTAAAAACCCCTATTGATGGAGAGATTGTAAAAGCAAAAACACACTACATGATGACTCTTTTTTTTTTTTTGTCAAGCACATTTATAAATGAAACTAACCTGTTAATGACACCTTTAAAAACACACTCCTTTTTTTTTTTTTTTTTTTTCTTAAACTGCTAGAAGCATTAATTTGTACCATTGCTGCATGTGGTAATTAGCAACTTCAGCAGTGATTTTTCTCTGCCCTAAACCTTCCATGTTTGACACTATTCCAACCCGGGAGAGGAGTGACCCTGGGATACAGTGCTACAGGACAAGTGGAGCAAATCCTGTCACAAGAAATAACAGGGTCAGAAGACATTGCTAATGAAGTCATAGCAACTGGTTTAAAGAGCCAATCAGAGAAGGCAACAATCTGTAAATGAGGATATAATTAGCAGAAAAAATAACATGCTTTGGTTGGATTCTAGGGGAGCCAGTAATGAAGGCAATGGCTGGATATCGAGAGAGATTCCAAAAGATTAGAGCAAACATTGTGCAACAAAGACTACCTAATTAGCAAAAAAAGTGAATATGCCTTAATTAGAAGAAAAATATATGATTGAAAGACACAGAATAGGCTTTTATTATGAATATAATAATGAATATTAGCCCAAATTTCCATGATGAGATAAAAAGTCCTGTCTTCACTTTTTTGCCTTTACCATTTTGATAAATGGTCATGAAGAAGATGGTCTGTAAATTCACGTCATTGCTGGGATGTTAATGCTATAAAACAGACAATTTTGAGGCAGTAATTTAACATGTTTTCACCCAATTTACACATTTACTACCCCTAACACAGCACTGCAGACAAAGACACGCTGTGGCTTTTGGCTGGCCTTAATGTTCTTGTGATGTGAAGAAGGAATTATTAAAAGAATTTCAGGTGTGTGTCCTGTGGCATGTGAGAATTAGTGCTTGGTCCAGATGTCCCACTAATAGGAAGAAACCCTGGGTGGTTTTTCATAGAGAAAAAGAGCTGATGGGGCTGAGGCCTTGGTTGTGTGTATATAACCACTACCCTGATGCAACTTGCATTTATCTGCCGCTGTTTGGTTGGTCTTTTGTCGGTGTTTTGTTTTTTGAAAGTTGTTGGTTTGGGTTTTTTTTTGAGTAGGGACTGATCCAAAATTCATTAAATGCAAAGAAAAAGCTTCCAATAGCTCCACTAGCTTCTAGATCAGACTCCAAGTGAGCAGAAACGCTGGAAATTTTATTAGTAAAAATTAAACATGTTATTATCCTGAACATAATAGACCCAAATAGAAGAATCCCATAATGGATTGTGCCAGTACAGTATATGTACAGTATTTATGGCTAGCAGTGATGAAAAGTATAATGTTCTACTGCTTATCATTTTATTACAATAGAAAAATCAGGACTCTAACTTGCTAATAATTTTTCACTTTTATAGACATTTAAATGATATTATATTTCCTTCCTTTTTTTCTTTTTACAAAATGGTTGTAGGATATTGATTGTCATTTATTTTTACTCATGGTATTTAATTGTCATAATTAGCAATCCATGTCTCATTCCCTATCTTAAAAATATCCTGTCAATTTTATAGCATATTTATAGATTAATTTAAATGTATAATTTAATTTATTACTGCATACCTTTGGTTTGTCTGTAACATTAAAATACTTATGGTACAGAATATTTTAATTAAAACTATTCATCAAATGAAGTCCAGGTAGCATCCTTATCCTTGTTTGCAGTAGGGGGTTCTGGCAGTGAAAGCAAGCAAAATAATGGGTCAATTAAAAAAAAGTCTAAATATAGCTTTTTCAAAGATCTGATTGCTTAGTTCAAGGTAAAAAAAAAAAAAAGGAAAGAAAAAAATTAAATCATGATTATATTTTTCTCCTTCAAGAAATCAAATCTGCTAATGTCAGGGCCAGAGCAGAAGTAAAACTAGACAAGAAATGGGCTTGAATTTTCATGTGTGACATATCTCAATTTGACAGTGTCTGCAGGAAACTGGGATACTGTTTTCAGAGGCTTCTTCTTGTGAAATGAGCTGTATTATTAATTTTTTCTAACACTGGGAAATTCACCCTCTATTTATGAGAATCAAATAATTTATTTACCCTTTTAGGCCAAATGTTTTCTCATCTTTCAAAAAAGAAAACTTTTAATGATATTTCTGATGGACTAAGGGATATTAGTTTGCTGTGCAGGAGAAAAATACAGCATAACAGTGATCAAAATCCTACCTCTAGTGTAACTGAATCAAGGTTTTGCTGCAGCTCTCAGTTGGCAGTAAGTCTACCATTCTTTTACCGTGTATGCTATTAATTCACTTTCTAGAACTGTCAGGTACTCTGAGAGTAAGAGAAATATACTAAAAATATCAATGTATTTCTCTCTTTCCTTTAGCTAATGTATCTCCACTGATGCTATTTTAAATTATACAGTGAAGTACTGTTGAAAGTTCTGACTGGCTCTGATGAAAAAATAGATTAAAAAAATTAACCAGTTAAAAAAGAAAAATAAGGAGAAATAGAATCAGCTGACAACTTAATTGTTCAGCTTGTATGCAAATATTCTGACAATAATTTGCCAATGCTTTTGAATATAAGTTTAGAAACACATAATTATAACATTAATTGTTTCTTCTGCTTTAATTCTAGGTTTCTGTCACAAAACAGAAGGCTTAACTGTAATTCATGAGGAAATATAAAAAGTATATTCATTTTGTATTCAATTAGCTCTAAGCATATTCCAGTGCAGTGCAGTATTACAATAATTATTTATGTTAATCTACAGAGTAAGATATAGTACGTTGGCATAATAAATTGTCTTTATGCTGCGTAGCAATGCCTTCTGAATCACCTTCTGTACTCACAAACGAGCATCTACCTGAATGTAGTAGTTGTCAGATTGCAGGATAGAGACAATAAATTAGTGGCATGTAGGCAAGATGCAGCACTACAAAATCCACCATTCATATAAATATTTGAGTTTTAAACTATGTTATAATAAAATTGAATGTCTGAGTGTGAGTCAGAAGTGAGAAGAAAGGATATGATGCTGAAAGGCGGGATTAGAATTTGGCCTGAGTTTCCTATTCTTATTCCAGCTCTGAATGCTAAATTAATCACTCAGATTTATATGAAGGTGAAAACTACACAACATCTTCATCAAGGAAAAATAGGGTTACAATTCAATAAATTGTGTGGTAATACCTTATGGACTAATGAATATGCAGCTCCTCCCAACTGCTGTATTTTACTTTTGGGGACTGCAGCAGAAGTGCAATTACATTACTAGTATTTGATAAAAATATGTCTGTCTCCTCTCTTGATCTTAAAACATGTTTTGAAAAAGGAAATGAAGGAAGGCCCAGAGAAAGCAGGTTATGCACCATCCCAGAGTCTTGTGGGGAAATAAGCCATGCACAGATAATAAGAGTGCAAACAAGTTGATGCTGCTATTTTTAAACAAGCTGTTGTTATTGACTAACAGAGGTTGCTGTAGGTGGGATGTTGTTAATGACAAAAGCTCTGGAAGAGTGGAATTGCTACTAATCCATGCGCTAGAGAGCCTGATAATGAGAAGCACCTAAGTGCAGAATTAAATAGTCCTCTAAAATAATTTCTGCTACATACTTGATAAGGAGTCACAGCATCCTAACCAGACCCTTTTCTTTTTCAGAAATCTCCATCCACAGAGATCTGCTATTACTCCATTCACAAATTAGAGAGATGAGGAAATCCTCAGGGGATTATTAGTGACAGTCTCAAAAAGAGAGGAAACACTTTGAAACAGGGGAAAAACATTCTGGGACAAGCTATTTTAGGGCCCACTCAGGGAAAAAAAAAAAAAAAAAAAAAAAGATTGCTAGAACCTGAAGGAACAGCATGAAGCTGTGTCAGAGGGGAGGTACAGGGTGGATATTAGGAAAGGGTTTTTCCCCCCGAGGATGGTCAGGCACTGAACAGGCTCCCCAGGGCAGTGGTCGTGGCCTCAGTACTGACAGAGCTCCAGGAGAGTTTGGACAACACTCTCAGGCACAGGGTGGTATTTTTGGGGTGTCCCATGCAGGGACCAGGAGTTGGACTTGGTGATCCTTGTGGGTCCCTTCCCACTGAGGATTTTCCATGATTCTGTGCCAAGATCCTTCAGCAGTTACGTGAGTATGCAGCACCTTGAAGTGCTCAGCTGATGGAAGTCAAATGTTTGCGTGAAAATTTTCTGGCATTGTGGAGATGAAGAGCCCTTTGTTTTCCTTAGTATTTATCAGATCCCATCTCTTTTTTTTTTTTTTTTTTCTGGAGGCTGTTCTAGCCCACAGAGGAACAGTATGAGAAGGACCTACTCTGAGGTTCTGAGCAAATTTCCTGCGTCATGGAGTCATTTGGAAGATGACAGGGGAGTTATGATTGTTATTTAGTACAACCAGTTGTCAACATGTATGAGTCTCTTCTCAAAGTCAGAGGCAAAGGAGCTGTGATGTGTTTTCTTGTTAAAACCTATGCAAATTCAGGTTATAGGCACCATGAGTTTTGGCCCAGGGGTTGCTGCAGTACTTGCTTTCTGTATGTATTTAATAACTAGAAACGTTTTGGCCTGGAAATTGCTCCAGAAATATGCAAAATGTGTTAGTTTTATTTTGTCAGATTTCCTTAAAAAGATCTTCCAACACTGAGACATGAGTTTGGGATGCAAATTGGCTTTAAAAACCATTTCTGAAAATTTGTGAGATTAATGTAGGTATTTCTTTAAGCCCTAAACCTGTCAAAAATCAGAATTTTCCAGAGTTTGAAATCAAATTCATAAATCAGCCTGTGTCAACTCAACCTTGAGTTTCTGAAAATATTTGTGAACTTTAACAGCTCTTTCAACAGGCCTGTTCTGCATTTTGAGTTTCTGGTGCAATGCAATCCAAGTGAGATTTATACGACTACACATTTTGTTGCAAACATTCACAGCTCAAAGCTATTACCTGACTGTCTTCCATATCAGGCCATTTATGTATCTAAGAAAACACTGGCATCTGTTTAATATTTTATTGCTTTAGAAATATCTTTGTTGTTCTGATACAATCTCGCTCTAACATTTTCATGAATAGAGTCTTTATTCTTTCTGTAGAGCTGAGAACATGTACCCTCATATAAATAACATTAACTATGAGTTGACCCATAATCTGCATTGCAAGAAAATCATGTAATAAGAATTTTTCCTTCAGAATGGGCTGTGGTTTTATTTGTTTTTATTTTTTCTTAAATTTTCTAATATTTTCCTTGATTGCAAACAGAAAACATGTAATGCTTTGTGACACTTTGTATTGAACTTCAAAAATAATACATTAAAAACATCCATAACTGCTTTCAGCTTTAGACCTTAACCGTTTATATTATTACTGATACATTAATTCTTAAGAAGCTTGAAATGTGTACAGGTCTATCCCCTCATTATTAAAAATGCATAACTTATGTACCCTATCAATCCATATACTGTAGATCACTTTATCAGGACAGGAAATGTAATTATCCCAATTTTATAGACAAGTTAATGCCACAGTAAGCAAAGTCACAGAGCAAGCAGAGCTCATATACAAAGACTGACAAAACCAAAATTCTGTTGCCTACATTGTTTTCCAATTTGATTTGTCTCAAATTAAGACACACCTACTTTTCTTTTGGGTTTTTTTTGGCACAGGGCTGCCTAAACAGTAGCAAATTCAGTGTTTCAAAACACAGGGTGAACAAATTCAAATCCAGCCTGCTTCAAAGCAAGCTCTGAATCAGACAGACAGCGACAACCTTAAAGCAAAACCTTACAGGAGAGTACAGAGGAGTTTTTCATGAACCAGCACCACACAGGATAGAAATAATACATTGATAATAGAGATAGATGATTGATAGATGATAGATAGATAGATAGATAGATAGATAGATAGATAGATAGATAGATAGATATGGCTATGGCTGTCTTTTCACAGGAAGATGTCTCAGTCCTGTTGGTAAGAGGTCCATGGCACCTGCCTGTCTGTGGGTGTGAGATGGATCTAAACCCAGCAAGTTGCTTGGTTCCCTTTGGTAGAAAAAAAGGCTTTAGTTACTGATACAATTGGAGCATTTGGAGCTCAGGAGAACTTTTCTGTCTTCATCTTGCTCTGACATGGGCTTTGTAGTGCTGTTTTGTTCCTGATAAGCAGCATCTAACATACAAACACTTTCCAGGACTGAAACAACCAAGGACTGGTTGAGAATACTCATGGTTTCTAGTCAGCATCTGCTTATGTCAGGGCTCAGGACGAGCAGGAGGAGGTAGATGAAGTGTAGTAGAAGACTCCTCTTTTCATAGTTGTATCAAGTACAGCCCTCCAAACCTTTTGCTTTGTTCTCAGGGTCTAGTCCAGGAGATCTCTGTGTCTCAGGCAAGATAACATCTGCTGGGAGCTGTGTTGCAAAGCTTGTGTGAGGACTTCTGTGTTCCACAAGTCTGGGCAAGGGGAACTCACCTCTTCCTTCCCACCACCCCTCTGGCTCCCCAGAGCACTCCTGGTTCTCCAAACTGCCTGGCTGCCAGCACAGTGGGAGCAACAGAGCCTGAATCTGCAGCTCAGCGTTAAGGATAGATTTTTATCTCTGCCTGAACCAACATCTCTTATGTGATGTCCTTTATTTACATCAGAATTGGAGGGGAGGAGGGAAGGTTTCGGGAGAATGAGTGGAAATGGGTAATTGCTGACAAAACAGTAAAGCCATCAGCCAGCTTGTGTCTAAGTGATAAAGAAAAAAGAGTGTCTGACTCTTTGTAAGGCTGGGGGAGTCTTCTCAAGAAATCATTGCTGTTTGCTTTTCTTCACCAAAGATTCAGTCTTTTGGGCATTGCCTCAGGCAGGGCTTCTAACAGACAGATCCTTGGTCCTGAGAAGAGGCTGGTTCCAGATGTGACTGCAGGTGACTACATTGAACCAATCAGGCACAATATGTACCCATTTGGGAAAGAATACACAGGGCATCGTGTGATAGAAATGGAGTCATGGGACAACAATTTGATACAAAGTGGAGAAGTTGGCTGCCAAGGTTGACACAGGAGGGAAACACAGAACAAATCAACAGCTGGAAAAAAAAAAAAAAGCTAAAATAGAAGAAAATTATTAATTTATGAGTTATACAAGTATTTTATTTTGAAGCGTATTTCAAATATAATTGTTCTAATTTGAAAATGATGGGTTGAAATAATAGTTCTGTGTATTGAAACTGCAGGGAAGATGCTTCAGGAAAATTTTAAGGAAAGGAAACCAAGGAAAATTTTATGAAAATTCACAAAAAATTTTGTAAAAGATCACCAAAATAATTGATAGAAGAAATTAAGCAACGTCCTAGCCCTGGTACCTTGGTTATAAGTATTAACACTGTAAGAACAAAAAAGGTGGGAACACAATCCCACATTCTGTGGGAATGACAGTATCCCAGGATCATAGACTTCTATAAAAATAGTAGGGGATGCTCATCTTCAAAAAAAGGTCACATCTGTGTAGCTGAACTGCCAGTGCTTGCAGATGAAGAAAACAAGAAAGATTTGTCTGACACTGGAAGATTTTGAACATGACTCCAGGAAACACCAGTGCCAGGTTTCTTCAGCCCAGCACATTTCAGTACATGTTTTAGAATGCACAATGACTGAGAAGGTGCTCAGATACACAGTCAACAGTCCATTCCTGCCTGCTTATCTGCATGTGATTTTACACATCTTTCAGCTAAATCAGAGATCCAAATGGAAAATTAATTGCTTAAAGACATGAAGTGAATTTGTGGCACTCCCTGGAGACTTGGTGCCTGTAAAGCATCTAGGTAGTCTTTCTTTTCTGACAGATATAATTTCAGTTTGATGTATACTTCAAGTGGTATTAAGTAATTAATCAATTATTAAATGTAAATTACTCATATGCTACAATTATTTTGTATTTTCTTTCTTCTATTTCACATCTATGGTTTATAAACATATAAAAAATACTGTGGGGAAACCTGATGTATAACGTGTATGCAAATTTGCACACTTTGCCCATACAGTTTTGTAAATTTGTTTCTTTTAGAAGATAAAAATCTTATAGAAAAATATTTTCAATTTACTCTTACAAATCATGGAAGCTTCAAAGAAAAAAACAGCACACAGGAGTAAAAGGAGGCAGAAATGGTGATAAAGAGACCAAAAAAATGTTGTGGTGTCTAAATTAAAATCATAAAACATTTCCACAGTTAAAATTTAAATCTAGAATGTCCTCCTTGTGAACAAATGCCTTGACTCCTGGTCTTTGTTTCTTCTGACTTTCACTTCTCCTCCTACAAAGATGTGATGGTGAGCAGGTAGGGATCTCTGTTTTGAACAGATGAAGTAAATATAAATAGGCAAGCATCCTTTCTTTTACTTTCAATGTCATTTAGGGAAGAAGAATAGGTGGGAACAAACAATTAGTAGGACAAACTTAAATGCAGAGAAAAGGAAATAAATATTTCCCCATAACTGTTACATAGAAATTATTTTATTTTAAACAACTGATGGCCTAAATTGGAATAACATTGCTGCTTTTACTTAAGAGGATTTCAATTCATATAAATCTTTCAATAATTGTATTATCTCCGATCTCTTTTTTTAAATCCTGCAAGACTATTTTGTATACAAGTGCATTTAAAAGTACTGTGTGATGTCATATTGAAGGAGGTTGTCTGCATTTTTTACCAGTATATCACACCTGTATTCTATATCCTAGTTTGTTCCATGTCTGTGTTTCCAAATCAGTCTTTTAATTCTTACAATTCTTATTAATTCTTAATAATTGATAAGGTGATTCTACACAATAGCTGAGAAA
Source organism: Myiozetetes cayanensis (assembly GCF_022539395.1). Classification (NCBI taxonomy): domain Eukaryota; kingdom Metazoa; phylum Chordata; class Aves; order Passeriformes; family Tyrannidae; genus Myiozetetes; species Myiozetetes cayanensis. Next base: position 3,455,133 of record NW_026087270.1, read on the forward strand.
ACACTGTTGATTTTTCTTCTACCTTTTCATCTGTACCAGTTGATTTTTCTTGGAAGATAATAACTGAGGAATCAGGCAGCTCCTTGTGTGTTTTTTTTTGCTTAGTTGAGTGAAAAGGACAGATAAAATATGTATATTCATTTTCAAATATTCCTTAAATAAACATTTTCATAGATAATTCCCTTCTGTTCATTTTTAACAGAATTTCAATGCTGCTTGTTTCCAGGATGTATAGGGGAAATGGATGGAGAACATCAGGTCCCTAAGCTTTGGAAACATCTGTCCCAGCATCTTAATCAGTAGATGGACTTCCTGTTTGCTGCACCAGGTAAAATAATCCATGTCACAATGAACAGGACCAGCATTTTCACTGTTCACATGTTCCACTGTAGGTTTTACTTTGTGCATATTTCTTATTACAGCATTATGAGAATATTCTTGTTGCACCAGTTATACTCTACAAGTATATTTTTGTGATGTGTGAAATAGTTCTTAAGCTTAAGTCCAACCAATCCTGAATTTTGAATTCTGACTTCAAATTCAGCTCTGAACTTCTTATTTATTTGCTCAAGTATAAAATGATAAAGGTGTCTGTCCAAGGCTCTAAAAGCATAACATTTTTAATTATATGGTCAATTAAATTAGATTAAACCTTAACAGAACTGTACTCACTTCCAAGGGAACTAACCATTGCTTTTCATCCCTTCTCATCTCGGATTCCCAAATCAAACAGATGTCTTGCTGCATCCCTGGAGAGGCCCTAAATGTGGGCTTTTTTGAGTTACAGGGAGCAAGTTCTAAAGTCTCAGGGGCTTCAAAGAGAAAGCCATAAACTCCATCCTGTTCTGTGCAATGAGGAAAATAGTTTAGCTGTTTTCTGCTAATTGCAGAGGGAAAGAAATGCTGGTAGGCTGGTCTCAGAATTCTTTTGTGTCTTCTTGGTTGTGTGTCATAGCTCTTGTCAGGTGAATGTGCAAGGGGTCGAGGTGCTTGTGTGGAGATGAGAGAGCTCTTAGCAAACTGCTGAAGTTCTGTGAACAAAAGCCTGATTGCAGTACAATGGAATTACTGATATCAGAGACAAAGTGTCATCTGGAAGTGGCTCAAATCTGACCCGTGGCCAGTGATGTTGAGCGTCTGTGAATTTCCGTGGTGTCCTTGGGAACCAGGGGGTACTTGCCACTTTTGAACTCATTTGTTTTTTACCAAATTCCCTCTGTGTTCTGTGCTTAGTCCTGTACAGAGCAGTGGCATTCCTCTGAAGATTCACAGGCTGGATCCTATATCTGCTGATCTAATTAGCTGGCCTGAGAAGCAAAACAGATTAGCTGTCTTAAGCCAGAGGCACACGCTAATGGAGCCAGGAGATGGCTTTATACCATACAGCTGTATCCTCAGAGCTAGATCCAAAGGTCTTTAACACCCACAGAAAGATTCCCATTTACTTCAGCAGAAGTAGGATAAGGCCCTGAGCTTTGAAACTGTTTGTCTCAGAATGTAATGCACGTTGGTGTCAAACATGGCTGTGCCCTAAGAGCAAAATATTAACCTATAGTAACAGTACTTTGCACTTACCTAGCAGCTCTCAAATAATCATTTCTGTGCACTTTAATTAATTAACCTTTACAACAACATGTCTCTGAGGGTTAGCTAAGGATCAGAACAGTGACGAGTTTAAAAAATCTCCAGTTATTCATTTATACTGAGACTATTTTTGATTGGAGTGTATTTGTGTCTTTTTTCAGATTTTCTTCCTGATCACAATGTCCTTAAGAGCATGTTTTAATTATAAGCACTTAAATATTCGTCAAGCAAAAATGAATGTTCATACTTTTACCATCGTACTATTGGGTAACAGTTCACTGGTTCTGCCTTTTACTGCTTCTCCTCTCACTGCACCTGCTGCCTCCTTCCTCATATCCCTTAATCATTTTCCAGGGCGTCCTCACCATTCTGTATTAAAGCAGTGCTGATTCTTAAACCTCTTTGTTCCAGCATGAAATCCAAAATATTAAGATAAGCAAGATAATTTATATATTGCATTGATCTGGTGGGCGAAATTGTGCAACTAGAGGAAAACACACCAGACCTCTTGACTAACTGTAGTGACTTAGTTTCACTAACAGCTCTTTAGGAAGTTGGTCTTAGATAGATGACAACTCAAACACATGGTGAATATTTTTGAACAATCAATATATTTAATTTTCCTGGGAGTTTTAGATTTCTTGGACACTATATCAGTGGTAGATATACGCAGAATCTGGAAGTCCTGATAGTTGTTTTCTAGTCATGGCTTTAAAGCACTCTCTTATCCATGTGCTAAAATAATGCAACATATAGACTTGTTCTAGAAGAAAAAAATCTTTATTTATAATTGTTAAAGTTTAGGTAATATCTAAAGATTCTACTGGAGACTAAAGTTGGGGGTGAAGAGAGTACAGAAATATCAGACTAAAGTGGCTCTGTTGGATCTAAACCACTAACTAACTGGAAAAAAGTTTGGAAAGGAATCTTGATTCTCCATCTCCCTTTTCTCTGACCTAGAATACATGAAGTTCCTTTTTTGTTATGAGCATATTACTGTTAAGGTTGTAAAGGAAAAACAAAAAGATTCCTTGGATTTCTTTAATTTGAAATGTTTACTTCCTGGGAATTATTAGTTAATTCAACTTGAACTACATTAGCTTATTCAGGTTTGTGGTTGATCTGATAGCCATGTTCCACGAATCACATGTGCCATCTGGCTGTAGTTCCATTTGGATCATATTGAGTCATTAGCTGCTAAAAAGATCTGTGGTCATTTATCTTAGTGAATCAGAACTGGAGTTTAGCATTATTTTTATATGGCACTAAAGGTCGGTTTTTTATTATTATTTATTTTTTTATTTTTTACTCCACACGTTCACTTTTAGGCTTATATTTTTAATTGCTATAATAGAAAGATTACATGTTGTTTGTTTGTTTTTAGTGACTCATTATATAATGACCCTGTGCTAGGATTTCTCTTGAAGTCTAAATGTTCCTTATTGTTCTATTGTTTCATTTAAAAGAACAATCATTGGTGACATGTAAATGAGTAAAGTTTTGTAAAAATAACTTGGAATAAATTTTTAATAAGACGTACTATTATCCTTTGACTCATAGCAAGTCATTCATAAACACCATTAAATCCTGATAATTATAGCTGTAGCTGCAGGGTTACTACCTTTACAGTCCTTATGCAGACTTCATTTAGAGGTCCAGTGGGGACATGCACACAACTGCTACAAAATGTTGCTATTAATGGTTTCCTTTGGAACAGTATTGTGCTAGATTAAACATTCACTCATGAAACAAAAATGTTTATAGGTCATGTAATAGCTAAACATTCTGTGACTTTAAAGTAAATTCTTTAGCTTTGGATTCCACATTTTAGGACTTGCACAATTTTTTTTTTCTTCTATATTCTACAAGAAATATAGAGATTCTGTAATGCAGCAAAAAGCTCAGCAATTTTCTCTGAATAATGTAGCAATCACCATCCCCCAAAGTAAATTGGACTATTTTGGTTTATAAAGCTGCTTAATAACTTTCAAAGTACCTCCTTTTCTTTTTTGCCCTCTTGTTACTCAGTTTCAGAATGACCTTTTGGAATAGAATAAATGCAGGGACTTACTGGATATCGCTTTCAGCTTGATGTCTTACAAAACACATGCTTATATATTTCCAGGAAATTTCTGGTCTAGACATAAACAAACAACTCTTGTCCTTCTAGAAAATAACCTAGACATCAATTTTGGAGCTGCATGGGCTCTTTTGAGTATCTTCTGATGTAAATCCCTTCCAGGAACACTTAACAGAAAGGATTTTTAGGAACATCAGTATTATATCCCAAAACTCTGCTCTGTCCTAAAACAAAGATCTCCCAAAATATCTCTAAGCTCCACTGTGCAGCAGAATTTGCACCATCTCTCTTTGCTAGTACTCATTTCCTTTTTCCAGTGCAGTTTACTTTTCCCTAGACTCTTAATTATCACTAATCAGACAAGCTAAGCATGAGGCACAGTGGCAGTTCTTGGGACCTGGAGTACTCAGCTCTGATGTTCTTTCATTCACCTGCCCCACTTCACGCCAGCAGTCCCTGCCAGGGGCTGTGTATCCTCCTAGATGGGCAGCTACCTCCCAGTCCCTCCTTTGGGCCATCACCCAGAGTGTGTACTGCTCCCTCCTAATTGCTGCAGTTCTGTTTGGGGGTTAATCAAGCCTGACTTCAGCAGGATTTCAACCTGCCCTCCTCTGTTGTAGGACTCACCGTGCTGTCCTGGGGCTTGGTGATATGGCCCTTGTCATGCTTTGGTGCAAGTGCCAGTGGTGAGAAGCAGGACTGTATCGACTCTGAAAAGATACCAAACATGCTTGAGGAAATTGGTGTCAGCAAGCTACTACTGTGGTACTACACCACTAGAAACTGCTTTCACTTTCTGCTGATTTGACTTTTACACCACCTTTTTGCAGTCTTCCCACTACTGATTTTCTTACTTCAATGGGGGTGGCCCATTGAAGGCCTCAAAGATGAGATTCTGCATTATGCCTTAAAAACATTCTGCCTGTGACAAGGAAAAGAAAGAAAGAGAGCGAGAAAGAAAAAGAAAGAAAGAAAGAAATAGAAAGAAAGAAAGAAAAAGAAAGAAAGAGAAAGAAAGAAAGAAAATTCATCATTTCTTTAATTGAAGGCTGAGCCAGCCTTTTACATTCTGACAGGTGTTAATACCGTTCTCCAATTTTGCAAATACTCTTCCACAGTTGGAGGACCCCAGATGGACAATATGACTTTTACAAATTAATGGCATTGTAATTAAAGATATTCCAGCATACCATAAGAGATGCAGAAATGTTTGTTAAACAGAGAAGGTGTTTTGAAATGCTGTGATGATCTGATATACAAAACAGCTTCTAATTTGTTCTCCTGGCACTAATTGCCAGTAGTCACTAGATAAGATTAGACTGATGTTAAATCATTGTATTAGGCAGTGGATAGTTATCTTTCCAGGTGTATTTTTCATGGCCATCTAAGAACTTTAATAAAGAGAGGTGAATATTTTTGAAGAGCAATATTAAACAGGAAGTAAGTCCTACTTATCTTTTACTGATGACCCTCACTTTTTCCAGAAGGGTGAAACACTGTTAAGATTTTAGACATTAGCACAGCAAGTCTTCATATAAACCCAGTTCCTCAGTCTGGAAAGACTCTTCCTTTTTCTGTATAATAAGATGCCTAAAATCATAGCTCAAATTCCTCCCACTCATCTTTTAAAAAACATTACCTGAAAAACAGCATTAAAATATTATTTCATAAAAGTTATCAGAAATATTTATTGTTGAAATTTTAGAAAGTATGAGTGGGAAAGGAGAAAAAATTAAGGCTCAGGAGCATAAAGCTCATTACATGTATTCCTTAAGGCTTCTTTAAGGCCTCAAGTTGGGTACCCAGGGAGCTAGAATGCAAGTTTATATGTCTTACTAAATCAGCATAATGATTCTTTTTAGTGTTTCGGTGTGACTCTCAGAATTTTTGAGTATTAATAGAAAATAATTCCTATCTATTCCCTCTCTACATCCCTTAGGGAAAGATTCCTACTTTTAAGGCTTTTACGTGTGCATGTTTTGCTAAATTTATTTATATTTTTTTTAACTTCTGCAGATTTTCAGAACTTTTGAAGGAATCTCACTTTAGATTCATGATAATGGAAACACAGACAACTGAGGCTTCCCAGTAAAATTTCCTGTTGTTGTCAATTGCCCTTAAGAACATCTTATTACTTAATTTAAATGTACATGCTGGTTTATGGTATATTTATAATCACTGGCAAATGCATTGTTTTATTATTTATTTATTTTGAGACCATTAATAACAGGCTCCTGAAATCTTCTTGGGGGCAGAATGGAAGTTTAATACTAAATACCAAGTCTACTATACTTGCTTGTGATTTATTAAACAGCAACACAGTGGCCAACCTGTCTGAGCTACAACCAAACATTGTCCCTTCAATTCATCACTTAAGCAAGTATTGGTACCACAAGTGACCTAATGAAAATTTTAGGGTCTCACCCTAAAATATAGAGAACCCCACCCCAGCAAGGCATAGCAAAACATAAGTGTCACATTGTCTGTAACCTGACAACTCCTTCCACTTCTGACCGGGCACAGCTGGTAATTTCTCTGCTCTGAATTTTGATTAGTGATGGTTTATTTTGGAGATGATGCAGCCAGAGGTGCTCATAAAGCAGTGAGATGAGCAAATGAGTGCTGCCCATCTACACAGTGACCTCACATTTGTTGGGTGTTGTGCAATTATTTTCCTCATGACAGGGACTTTGAAAACCTGTAGGTAATTCATTGTTGTCCAGTGTTCCTATGTGACTTTGGTTTTGATAAGGTTTTGTCCTTAGTTGATTTTTCTGGCTTTTTCTCAATTGTTACTGAAAAGGATTTTTTTAAATTCTGAATTTTGAAACAGATATTGGTTCACCATAATTTTCTTAGTACTGCTTTTGACTTGTAGAGTCTGGTTAGGCTAAAAAAAATAGTAATTTATAGTCTCAGTAAACAGTGTTCACTTGTGACCTTTCTACACAAAGGCTGTCTGCTACAGATGCCCTATTAAAGACTTGGGGATGCCAATACAGTCCCTCTGTGCATTGGTACTACAGCAGGTCAAGGAACTCCTTTTAGTCAGTATTGAGGTTCACTTTGTAGTGGTATTTCAAAAAGGCTGGAAGAGTTGCCCTATACTGCACACACTTCATAATTGCTAATTTAAGGTCTTTTCAGGGTAACTGATTTTGTAAGGTAAATAAAAAATTAAGGTGGTGTTTTTAAATCAAGGCATAATGGAGCAAATGGAATGTTTACATTTTATTCAAAAAATATTTATTAAGACTGAGCAACAAAACAGAATTTCGGAAATAGGATGCCTTTTCTTAATGAAGAAAAAAGTTTTTTTAAAAACTCAAGTTGTTTTTAAAAATGCAAATATCAAGGCTTTATTCTAAACCCCTACAAGTAGTTAAACCTTCATTGCTTCATAAAGCAGAAATCATAGCATAAGATACATGTAATGCTGATAAATAATTCAACTCCTTAGATTTTAAAAATAATTATTGTCATGAAAATAACCACTTCATGTTTGTGCGAACATGTAAATACAAAACACCCATTAACTGTGGGGAAAAAATTCTTCTGAAGAGACTTTGAAATGTTTAAATTATAATTGTCAAGTAGAAAATTGCAACAGCAGCCATGGAGTCGGAGCACTGGTGCAGTGTGTGATGTCTGTGAATCCCGACATAAATCTCACTCATAAACATATGCAAACAGCACTGTGAGGCACCGAGCACTTTGTCTCTGAGGCACTTGGATACACACTCACCTTAAAAGCAGAGCAGGTGTGTAAGTGCTTTGCTGGATCTGGGCCAGGGCCTTACAGGAGTGACCTCACAGAGCGTTGGGATCCCCTCCTGCCTCCTGGTGTGAGGATGACCTTCTTCAGGAACACCCAGCCTTCAGGTACCATTGCAAGCATTTTTCCCCCCCACTTTGTCTTCCTGGAGGAGAAGGGGTGGAGTGTTTGAGCCCTGAGAAAAAGGTGTGATGTATACAAGAGGTTGTGCAGTGTTTAACTTCCATTTTCCATTGTTCTTGCTTTTTAAGTAGTTTGGTCAGGTTGGATGTAATGAAAAAAACTATTTCACGAACACTAAAAAAAATTATGGGGATCTTGTGCTTTAAGCGTGTTTCAAAACAAATTAAGAAACATAAGACAGAGTCCATACTAGGTCCTTTTGCTAAAGAAATCTATCATATTCCTGGTTTTATTTTAATTTATCTGAGACACAAAATAGTGAGTACATAATGGGTCTATTCAGTTTAGTAATATATGTCAGATAATTTAAGGTTCAGTCTTTCCAGTTTATATTTCTAAAGTGTTTTCAATTTTAGGAGAACACCAGCCAACTGCAGACCTCTTAAACTGTCATTTGTACAACAGTCAGCATAGCTCAGAGATACAGGAAGTGTTCCAGCTTTTGCATACTATTGAATATTGTTCTTGTGGCCTTCATCATATCATTATTAGTAAATAATGATTTACATCACATCATCATTAGTAAAACAAACAAAAAAAAATGGGGCCAAAAATGCTCAGATTGAATTTCACCAGTCTAGAGGATAGACTTTAACTCATTTCTTTGCTGAATTTTGTGGGTTTGTATTTGCACTCAAGGCTTTTTTTATACATATAGTTGTATTGGCGTGTGAAGCACACTGACATATTAAACGGAGTTTATAATACAAAAATACAGTAAATATATCTCAAGGCAACAAGGAGATCTCACTGTGCAGTGTGTCTAATTGTTATTTATTGGCATGGGGTCCACAGCAGGCCTTACCATTTTAAGAATTGTCTTCATGAAAATATCTTCTTTTAATTTTTGCAAATCACATTTTGAACTCTAGGTTGTGAAGAATGCGAAGCTTAAGATGATACCCGAAGACTTGACGGTATATTATGCCAGGGAGTGACAATTTAAAAAAAAAAAAAAAAAGAAATCAGTTCCAAGTGTAAGTTTAAAAATGTAACTAAAAGCCTTCATCAAAGTTTAAAGAGCTTCTTGCGCTTTTAGCATCTGCTTATTCTGATTTATTGACAATGACACACCTAGCAACAGTCATTCCTGCTGAAGCAGTGAAGTAATGGACTTCAGGAGAAAAGGGGAAAAACAAGTAGGTGCTGCACACAGGAGAGAGGCCGCTGATTACAGACCACTAATTTGTTATGCACTCTGGCAAATCAGCAGTGATTCATATGACAAATAAGGAGAAAAAATTAACAGCTGTCATGTTGTGATGTGTTAATTTCCTGACAGTCTCTGCACTGAAGCCAATTACTGATTTAAGGGCAGGGAGAGAGAGCCCTGTTCAAGCTTCTAATTAGGCTTCTTCAAGACTAAAAGGATAAAAGCAAAAATAAGAGCAAGAGAATGAAGCAGGTAGCCACAGCTTCATAAAGCATACATGCTTTTAAATCCTCAATTAAATAGCTTCAAGCTTAAGTGTGTTTAAGATAAGAATTTAGAAACATTTATTCGCTTTTATCCATGACCCTGTGTTTTAGTTTTTTGTGTGGTAATTGGGAGGTACAGCAAGCCCGGGGGTCCGTGTTGGCCTCCTCCTGCAGCCCCCCAGGATCCTGGATGTGACCTGCCAGTCACACCTCTGGTTGGCAATCCCAACACCTGGTCATCAGCTTTAGAAGCAACCAGTATAAAGGGACATCAGCAAGTTCTGGCCCTGTTGTGTCCCTAAGAAGGGTCTTTGTAGCTTAAAGGAGCCATAATTGCTGTTTAAGGGCTTGGCTCTGGCTCCTGCCCTTGGGAAAGCAATCCTTGTGCTCATGGGAGGACCAAGGGAGTAAGAACCTCTTGGCCACACGTGTAGGGAGCTGAGCTAATTCTGCAAGGTCCTGAGTGCCTTCACTTTGAAGCTAATTGGAAAGGAGAGCAATCAGTATCCAGCATGATGGAGTCCAGTGTGAGGCAGGACCTGGAAAGAAAGAGCTGTGTTGAGGAAATACTGAGGTAGCAGGTGATTCATACTATGGGTTTGAAAGGAGCCTGATTCAGTCATATAATATGATGTACATCCCCCAGCTGTCCCTAAAACAGGCAAATAAACTGGGTATGGCATCAAGCAGTTCAGTAAAGTAGCTGATTTTGTAAGAAATATTTTATATTCCTAATGTAACACTTAAAAATTAAAACCAGGTTTCCTGTCGACCCACAATTTAAACCTACAGTATAAAACTATCAACTGACTGTAAAGAGCTTTTGCCTCTTTTTTTGGCATTTACTCAAAAGTGACGTGTGATATAAAAATCAGGAATTAGTCACCAAAAAGGAAGCATGGATTTGCTCCAAAAGGAAGGAGCAATTTCATCCACACAGTATTTTTCATTTTTTTATTTTGTATTCAGATGGTCATGGAGAGGGACTTTTACAGGTTGCTACCAAAGTTTTTCAGGGCTCTCTTCTGCTTCCTAAAAGTCAATTCACTTGCGTTTTAAAATGGGCAACCACCTCTTACTTTTCCATCTCCTACTTTCATTTACTTTTAAAATACAGCTCTTCCTTGCTTCAGGGATGGGCAGAAACAGAACTTTACAGGAAATTAAACAGCAAATATTGTGTGAATTCCTAAAATCACTGAATTTACACTGGGAAAGAAATAAGTGTTTCTAATGAAGTTCTGCAGTCTATGAGGTAGGCAAACCTCTCCAAAGAAAGTATGATCAGCCCCAGCTTAGGTAGCTGGAAGAAGCTGAGCTGCAACAATGCAGAGTTTAGAATATTTAAATTATTCCAGAATTTGCACTAGACTTTAATCACTGCTCTAGACATAAAGTAACAAAGTCCTGATGACTAGATGGGATCAACTGGAGAACCAAATGATGGTGAGGAAAATGAACTTAAAATATGTGTGTGATATGTGACCTAAGTTTAATGCTACCAAATATAAATAAATACATACAAAGTCAATGTGGTAATTAAGTGACAGTGAAACAATACACAGGCTACTGGCTTTACTGGGGGAATCAGCTCACAGTAATTTTAAATCTACGGACTGCAATTCTTCCCCCTCACACTTTATTTGGTAACTTTAGCTAATAATTTTTGTGGTCTCTGAGCAATTATATGAAACAGATTTTGTGCTTTTCTTCTGTCTTTGAAGGATTTAGAAAACTGAATTAACATCACTAGTTTTTAACATGCTAAAAGTTTATTCCATAGCAGGACAGATGCTTATTCTTAGTAATTATTATTAATTTTAGAATATTTCAATATAAGTGATAGTAGGTATGCTATTGTAAGAGGCAGTAAGACCTTTCTGACATTGATTTTGCTTGCAACTTCATCCTTATTCTTGATGGGATGGATAAAAGTAATTCAGTCTCTAGGCTTGCTCAATCCAGATCTACTATCAATTCAATTGAAATATGTCTACATTGAGTGTATTATCTTTTTCGGAAGGATAACTAAGTGAATTAAGCACATGCAATACTTATCTGATCACTGTCCAAGCTAACTTATACTTTATTGATTTATAGTGCCCTTCATAAGAGTAAAGGTGTTCTGCACTATTTTATGCCCATGGGCTGCTTCAAGCACCTTTGAAATGCAGCCACTTCTGTCATTAATTTGCTTTCACACTTGATTGCGCCCACAGTCAACAGACTCTGCTCAAAGCAGAGTCTTCAGGACTTTTCAGGATTCCTTGTTACAGACTGTCCTGGTTATAAGAGGCCAAATCCTGGAGTCCTTACCAATGTGTTGCTTGACTTTGGGAGCCCTACACAGAAGCACGTTGAGTGTTGATAGTCCTGGGCACGGCTCTGGCTCCTGTGCCTCCGCTCTGTAACGCATCGACTTGTCCTTGCTGAGTGGCGGTAAAGTGCAAAGGGGAAGTGCTGGAGCCCTGGGAAGGAGACTTGTATAATCTCCTGCAGGATCTACACGGATGCAGCAGGGGCTAGGATTCTTGCATGATCCTCCCAATTTCTGCTTCTGTAAAAGTAAGGGGCAATCTGACTCCTGGGGCATATTTAGTCCTCATCCCAGGAAATCTGTCACTGAAGTCAGTGGGTGTTTTGCCTGAATAAGTATTGAGTAAAGACTGAAGGCTTTGGCCTAACATTTATATCAAATATGGCCTTCCCAAATTCATTAATTCCAGTTTTAAAATTATATTGTCCATATCTCTTTTTACTGTCCCTGACCCCTTTTGCACACTCTCACCATTAACACTCCCAGTCACAGATATCTGGAAATGTATTCCATCATCAGTAATACATTCAACCTGACTCATATTCATAACCCACTCCAAGGTACTGGTATGAAGAGCATGGCCATGGGTTACTAAACACTGGATTTATAAAATGTGAAGAAAGAAATATGCTGCACTTAAAAGTATCAGAGCACATTTTGCAGTGTGCTTGATCTCTTGCACGTGGTCTCGTGCCACAGTCTGCATTAAAAGCAATTAATAATATCAACTCCTGTGTGAGGAGCACTGGTGGATTTTACCTATTCTATATATTTTACTTTTCATGTGGTGATGAATAAATTAATCCCATTAATATTTAATTAACTTTAAGTTGAAAGGTGACATCTAACTTGGCCAATTTACTGTTCTGTAGCTAGTTTAACTTTGGATCATGTGATTTTAATTCTTTCCGTATGACCAGGTGACTAAAGGGGAAAAAAAAAAAAAGAAAGGAAAGAAAGGGAAATGCACAGATTAATTTCATTCTTTAACCTTCCTAATGCATCTGCTTGCTTGCATCGAGTCTCAGACAGCAGATCATCACATGATTTATAGTAGTGACCGCTGCCTGCATCTCTCAGGCTAATGACACATACACTAAAGTCATTGATTTGTATGAATAGCCTCCGCTCTTCATTTATCACAATTTAATGTAAGAGTTTGCAATGCAGAAAAAAATTTCACATGGGAAGCATGGCCCCACAGGACTGACCGCTAAGCAGTTATGAATCATTTGCTGCCTTTTAATATATAGACTGTTCTGTTCCTGAAAATGCCCTGTAAGGTCGTGTTTCTTTACAGAACACCACTACAATTAAAAACTAAAAGTAGATGTTTTAAGATAAAGTATGTATGAGGCATTGCCTATTTAAACCTTTGTTAGGATTTTTGCACTCTCTTTTTTTAATACAACATAAAACCCCAATTTTATCATTAATACAAGCAGGGACAATTCATTTAACTTTAGCGGAGTTGTACCTGTTTTTATTAGTCCAAATTTGGCCCATAAAGTTTATTGATCTGCCTTTGTAGTACACAGAACTTCAATAAATATACTGACCTAAAATCAGAGAAGCACTATGAGCAAGTAGGATTTGGCAAATTGTTTTTTCTCAAGATTAAAAAATATAAAGTTCAAGTGTAAGTTAGAAGAGAATGAATGTTTTTGAAAATATATTGCTTAGAGAAACCTAGAATGGCTGTATTTTAATTTTTTTTTTTTTTTTTAGATAAGCCTGTACATTGGTGTTTTTTTCTATTAACAGAATCTGAATTTACCCATAAATATTAGCTCATTCATTGTTTTGTATCATAACTTTAAAGAGATGTGATAGGTCAAATGCAAATTAAAAGAAGTCTTTATATCCAATATTACACAAGAATATAATTCATAGCATATAGTGTTTTCCAACCCTTTTGTTCAAAATGGTAGGTAGAAATAAAGAAATAGTAATTCCTTAGTAGTGTTCACAATGCAAAAGTGAAGTACAAGATGTTGATTTCTGATCTTTTTGTCATAGAGTGAAATATTACCAGAAAGATATGTCTGTTTTCATTATCTTAGATAAGAAGAATTATAGCATTAATAATCAAGTATGCTATTTGAAACTTAGAAGAGAAAATCTGCTTTTATAAATCTTACACCATCTACTGAGATTGTATAAATATGATCATTGTTAGCTGTAAAAGATGTTATGTCTTCCTGAGGACAACTGCTCTTTGTACAGGAAGGTTTAGCTGTTGGGTCTTCTTTCATTTATGAGATAAAAAAGCCTATCAGTGTTTTGGAGTTCTCAATACAATCTTGCTGCTCACAAAATCCCTGTTTTCAGTGGAGAAGGAAAACTGAAGCACTGTTTGTGGTTCCAGAAATAGATAGTTAACAAACAATGATACTGATTTCTTCTGGGAAATATGTATCTTATGTTCCATTACTTGCAACATGAAGTAAGGCAGTAGTAACTTGCAGGAGTCAGAGTTCAAATGATATGTTTTTCTTTTTTTCTCAGATAGAAGAAAATCACTAAATGAGGGGGGAATATGTGCAGTATCACAACACAAGGGGACCAGGTATTCCAGGCATTTTAAACTTCTGCCTCTATTTCATAAATGTTAAGTTACTGTTCTTGCAGTAACAGCTCTTACTGTTAAATTCTAAAGTGTTTGGCAACATTTTTAGATGTGTTAAAAAAGTGTGATAAAGCTTCTATTGTGTCTATCACTGACACTGCCAAGTTATTTTCCCTTAAAGATACACTTTGTATGCAAATGAATTTCAAAAATTGAAAACTATGAATTTGATGAACTTTCTTTTTGTTGTAATGCTTGACAGGGACCGTGTGATAGACTGGCAGCATTTAAAAGATAAGAAAAAAATTAGGATTTTTAATGATCACTCTGAAAAATTTTGTATTTGGTCTTTAGATATTTTTGCAGAACTAATCAGAATTTTATTTTTTTTGTTAAGCTTACAGGTCCATCAATGCACAGCACAGCATGGAGTGAAATAAAGAAAGAAACAAAGTAAAAATGGTTTTAGAAGAACTTCAACTACTAATAAAAGAGGTAAACCTAATGCCAATATCTCATATCTCCCAAATTTTGGACATTTTTAGCAGGGATCAGTCATTAGTAGAATAAATCATCATTGTGGCAAACACCTTGAACATTAGTCAACCTTCATAACATTCCAAAATAGCCAGTGTTGTACAGTCTGTCATTCAATATACCTTTTTTTTTTTTTTTTTTGCATTTGAAAGAGGTTGAGTTGACCTGATGTGAGGTTGGCCCTTGATGAAAGTGTTCTCTGGCTTTTCCAAGAGCCCCAAAAAGTAGTGGGAGATAGTTTACACTCCAGAGCTGAGGCCAGCACTTCATCACAGGGTTCTGCAGAGGTTCCTCAGGAGGAACAAAGTGTTTCTCTACTCATTTCTGATATGAAGATGATATTTATCTCATGTGGATATTGAGATTTTTAATGTTCTGACATGTTAAGCTTTCAGGCTAAAAGCACTTTTATACATGGTGTTACTACCTGTGTAGTAATTTATATTGTGTCTTTGTTTAAAATACTTCTGTATTTAAAACTTGCTTTCAGTATTTTTCAGATACAAACCAGTATGGGGTTTTTTGGTGTTTTTTTTTCAGGATGTGTCAATACTTTGCACAGACTATTTAGCTGCTGTACATGTAATGTATTACATTGCTTATGTACACAGTTTATACAGATATTGTATTTCAGAGACTGAAAATTATGTTGGAAAACTTTTGAAGAAAATATTGAATTTTGTTGTAGTGGTAGGGAAGTACTAACAGATGCACCAACATTTATGAATGTTTTATGTATCTGTTTACCCTGCCATTCACTGTGTTAATATAGTTACAGTACATTAGTAAGTGCCACATGACATGTTGTACCTATAACTTCTGGGCAAACAATTAATGAAAAATCCCTAAAAAACAGAGATAACCCATCACAGCCTTCAACATTTTATTTGCATGTGTATATACATAAACAAAAGCTTGGTCTACTGCAAGAGAAAATACTTAGAAATGGAACTGCCTAAAGGTCTGCAAGAAAATATAAATATAAGAACTAGGATAGGGTTTGATATTTTGACTTCACGTATGAGTTTGATATGAGACACCTGCTTCATTCCTAAACTGTCCAACAGGCAGTGTGAAAACAGGATAAGCCTTCCATATTTTTTCAAGATTACGGCCTTTTATCTATGTGGGGAGGTGCCTAGCACATTTCTCAGGCTTCTGACAAATAATAATAATGACATAATGTAGACTTCTGGGACTTGGGAGATCCAGGCAGGCAGCCTGATCTTATTGTTGAGGAAACAAGTGCCAAAATTCCCTACAGACTTGTGTGAGAGCAGTGTTTGCATTTGAAGTTAAATTTGAGTGGATGTTTTGTTTAATGGAAGATTTTATTATTTAAAAATGCAGTTGTGTTCTGGCTTCCAGGAAATAAATAAATAGCTGTAATTGTTTTTTAATATAGTGATATCTATCATCTGCATATTCTTTATAGTTAGGGAGTGGAGTTCTGAGGTGGCTTCTGGAAATGTGGGGCTTATGCCTCAAAATGCTTTCTCCAGGGAATCACAGAATCATTTTGGTTGGAAAAGACATTTAAGATCTTCAAGTATGGTTGCTTTTAAGCTATCCTCTGGTTTAATGCAGCTGCTGTGCAATTACTAATGAAAGTTTTAGTTTGTTTGTTGTATGTGTGGTGGAGCAAGTACATGAGAAAAGTCTGCAAGAGGTTTATTGTAGTCAATGCTGACACTACATTAATTTAAGCTGCTGGATAAAAATGTGTTAATGTTGTAGCATTCCCGTGTAGCTTCCATGAAATAAGATATGCTTCACTTCCTACTCTGAACTGTAGTCCCATCTTGTCGCCCTTCACTTTGGAGGTGGCTGGAGTTCATAGTAGTTTTGTGACTTGAGCTCATGAATAAATGTAATGCTGTGAAAGATGAGTTCAGTTCTGGTTAAAAAATATTAATAGAACAAGGAAGAGGATAAAAAAGGTTAAAAAAATTGGAAAACCTTCTTTGATTTTACTTCTTTGGGATCTCTAGAACAAAAGCACAGCAATGTATAGCCCTTCATCTTTAAAGGCATAAAATGATCTAGCCTATATGAACATTCCCTTTGAGTTCAGGTTCATGATGTTAGTTCTGAAAGTATTTTCAGAGCTGCAGTGCAGCCATTAGACATTCCTGTTAACAGTAATGAGAATAATAGGTCTGTTAAATTCAGAACATCAACATTAACTTTGAATTTTCTGGACTTTGGTGTGATGTTCCAAACATTCTTATCACCTTGGTATATGAGCATCATGCAACAATTACCAATTTATTTTAATTTCCTGTTTAAAATACTTACTAAAAATCTACACAAAGCACATTGTTTAGCCAAGAGATTGGAATATTTTCCTTTTCATCAGTTGCATTCTCTTGGGTGCATCTGTCTCAAATGTCTCTCCTGAGAATGAACACCAGAGGGTTTAGATTTGTGTTAATTATTTGGGACTTTCAGAAAGCCCTATTATTTACTTGGTAAATGCATATTTCCCTAAGATTATAATCATTTTGGCTTTTTTTCCCCCCCTTCCTTCTTTCTGAGTTTTTCACAACATTATAATTATTCCTGTCATAGATGCTTATTACTTTGTGTCTGGGTGCCATTGGTTCCTTAAAGCAGTTATTCTAGGAAAAAAAAAAAAAAAAAAAAAGTTGTTTTAAAACAAAAGAGCCCAAATTGTAGCCCTGATTCAGTGAGGCACGCAGCCATTTGGCTGTTTGCAAGCACATGAGTGTGCTCAGCCAGCTGGATTAGCCACATGCCCATGGGCAGGTCTGCCATGCTCATGCCATCTCTGCTTCAGTCTTGTGCTCTGTGTGGTTATGCAGCTTCCAAACTGCTCTTGGCTGGTTTCCAGCTGTGTGGCTCCACACGCAAGCACAGCTGGGATGCAGCTGCCTGCACCTGACTACCTGGGCATGCCCTCAGGCACATCTGCACTTCTGCAGCCTGCTGCTGCTCCAGCTCCGAGGACTTGCCTGAGAACGTTGATCTTGGCCCGTCTGAAATGAGTATTTGACAGCACTGTCAAAAATAGGCTTTGTCATGCCCTGGTTGCCCTTCAGGCTTGCCTGAGTCACAGTCTGGGCAGGACATTTGGGAGGAGGAGGGAAGACTGTTAAGGTACACCAGCAAGGTCTAGAAATGAGCTCTGTCCTGTCTTCGTCCCGGGCGCTGCAGAACACCTTGTGGACAAATAATAGAAGTGCTCCTTGCTTGAGTCCAGAGAAAGAGGGAGATGTGATTTGTAGTGGGAACCCTTATTCATTCTGCTTCCTTTCTCTGCTTCTACAGCTCCCAGGATTCCCTCTTGTACTATGATTAGGGATATTCCAAAACTGGTATTTTCCTGTGCTTTATTTTGGTTTTTGAGATCTGCTACATTGCAACTACGATCTGTTTTGACAGTGTGCAGGAAAAATTTCTAATAGTTGTACAAACTCTGCTGCATATTCTTGAATATCCTCTTTTGGTGTCTAATTTATTGAGTATTCATACTAGTTCACTTCTCTTATAGAACATGTGTAATAAGAGCTCTGGGCAGCCAGGAGTATTTTCCACCTTGCTAGCAAACAGGTGCTTTTGAATTTTATAAATACATTTTAAAAATTTCTAAGCGAAAACATCATTCAGAAAATTGTTTTCTAAAGAGATCCACCACACAGATGGTGAGCACTAACGGTATCTATGTAAATGGCCCTTAATAAAATCCTTTGAGGAGCTCCCAGCTGACAAAACATGTGTGTTGTAGCCTTTCTACCTGCTGTTTTGTGAGCCTCAGAGTATGTTCTCACTGTATGAGCTGCAGCACAGAAACACTCAGGCCACCTCTCTGAAGAAGTTGGCTCAGCACACTGGCCAGTTTGGGTGCTGCATAGTGCTAACCATCTTACACCAAGACAACCAGTATCCCTGTGCTGAGGGATGCACTGGGGGTGTATCTTGGTATGCCAAAGAGAAAAGATTTATCTCCATTCTCTTATGTTCATGTAGAATCCTCCAACTGGTGGCATAGAGCATGTGAAGAATCACTGGAATGACCTTAGAGCAGACTTAAATCATTCAAGGGTAGTCCAGAGGACCAGAAAGCATCTCTCATAACCCTTACTGACCAAGGGATTTTAAAGAAAAAGTTGCTAAATTCAGCAGCTGAAAGACAATGTAAATTTACATGTAGTAAACAGTGTCAGATCTTAAAGAAACAAAAAAATTACTTTCCATTATGAAGATGACTGAGAAATGAAAAAAAAAGTCTTAAAATAGCCTGTGTGCACTACAGCAGTCACTTGCATAATGCTGGGGAGTTAGAAGCTAAATTCCTATATTGTAGGCTGGCGAGGAACATGGCAAAGTTTCATAGACCATACCTGTTTTGCTACTTATATAAAGTAAACAGTCATTGTAAAATATGTAAATGTTTCTGAATTTACTTTGACATCCCCTTCCTACAGGTTTTGGTTTTGGTTTTTTTTCATTCAGTGCCTCTTTCCTCCATGCCACAGCTGTGCAATGAAACAAGTTCCCAAGAATACTCAGGTTAATTAATCTTTACAAGGACAATTTCTTTCTTTAGAGTCATATTTCATCCAAAAATAGTATAAAACTCTAAGGAATAGTATCATGCCTTTATTCACTTTATTTGTTCACTATTCTATAATAGATATTATCTATTGTACATTAACTAAGTTACTGAAATAGTTAAATTTGTCGTGTTCAAAGTCCCAGTGTGGAGTCTAGAAATACTTAATGGAAAATAAGAGAAGAACCGAAATATCTTCTGATGTGTAGAGGGTAGTGCAAGAAGATCTGATTGACACCTGATCTGTTGAGTTCTTAGAAGAATCGGTGAGGGCAAATATAGAAAAGATGTATATTGAAAAAAGGGTAATTTTATTCTTTCACAAAATATGAACAGTGCTATGAAATCAAAATCTGTCAAACACAGCCAGTCTCCCCAGACACTTTGGGAATGCCACCTGAGATATGTTACTCAGCAAGACACAGTTTTGTAAAGATAATGATGTATTTTTCTTACATCTTTGGGCTTATATCTTTTTACTAGTTTCACGTCAGTCAAGTCTGATACTTGACTACAGTAGGGCTCCCTAGGCCCTACCAATAATCTCTTCACTGATTCCTTTCTGCTACAATTTTTTCTATGCTACCTATAAATCCCCATAATCTGCAGTCACCTGACTAACTTGGCTTCATTTCCTCCAAAAGCAGTGATGGGACAGGACAGCCTTATTTCCATTAGGAGGCGGTGGTTACCTGGATGAAAATACCAGGTAACAAGATTTTGAAAATATTGAAGACTCTGGTCAGTCTCTGAGGGGAAAGAAATGTCATCAAGCATAGCATGGGGAAGCAGTGATGTAATTCCCAAAATTCTTCTGCTTGTTTTGCTGAGGTTGAATATAGATACATCATGTTTTGTTCTGCTAGTGATCAAACCTTCTCAGAGAAGTGTATAGACAGACTTACATGTAGGAACATTAAATACTGAAGATTTTCTTAATTAACTTCCCCCACTACCCCAAGAGACTCATCTTTCTTCAGCCTCGATGAAGAGAATAAAAGAACAGGTATCTTGCTTGCTGGTCCCTAACCCTTTCTCTTACCAACCTGGAGACAAGAAACTCAGATGCCATTTTATTATCCAATATAAACTGCTAGGAAGGTGTTAAGAGGGTGAATTAATTGAGTGGGGCTGCAGCTGAGTTGAATAACATCACACATACTGTTCACTAGATTTCTTGATGCAAAGGTGGTTTCTGACATAACGGTACCTATGTTTTAATCTTATCTCACAGAAGCTTGGGGAAGGAAGACAAAGCACCCTGCTGTGTAACTGAGCTGCTTCATAGGTGCTAGAGTCCTGAGAAATGTTCTTAATACCCTCTCCAATGGCTCTAGCACGTCTTAAATTGCGTTACAAGAAATTCAGCTTAAATTTCATCACTCCCGAGGCACCTGGTCATTTGCAGAACCAGGTTGGTGCACATCTATTATATAGATTAAAAAACAAAAAAACTGACTAAGTAGGTTTGGGTGCATGTAATTAACTACAAGGATATTGCTCATTTTCATGTCCCAGATAAACACTTTCCATTTTTTCTTTGCTTTAAATGCAGAACCCCTTTAAGGGGTGGGTGAAAAAAAAAACCACATCAGTTCTCACCCACTGTTCTGAAAAATGGATTCTGTTCTCTTCCTGTGGCACTGGGATAATGCTTGTCTCAGTTGATCAGCATGATGCTGTAATGGAAGAACTGTTTAGACTGGAAGCTCCATCTGCTTATCAGCGAGAGCCTGCAAGGCTGACACCACACTTGACTGGGTCTGTTGGTGTGGAGGGCAGGAGGCTCTGCAGTGGTGTGTGGGAGGAGCAAGAGTCATAGTAAGGGAAGTAATGCTGAGTGAAGGGACTACAGTGAGGTAGGGCCACCTCTGATTGTTATTCTGGTTGGCAGATGGAGTAGCAGCCCCTCTGAGTAGGTGTTTAGTGAAGCAGCAGCTGCTTCTCACTGTAGTAGGGAGAAATAGGATTAAGTAGATATGGAGGTGTGTCAAGATTAGAGGGAGTTAATGGGATAAGATCTAGTTCTATTTGCAGAAGATACAGAGAGACACTTTGGCAATACATGTGTTTATATGGGATAGGGCAATGATAGGGCAATGATAGGGCCTATGACTTTATAGAAATGTGAGTAAAGCAGTTTAGGTAGATGAGACCATGTTAGGGGATCAAAGTTGACTGAATGGTGACCTGGGCAGAGAATAACTGGTCAGAGACACTGAAAGTACAACAAGGTTACATGGGAAGATGAGGAACATCTTGGAAAGTGCAAGTTGTGAAGGAGGAAGACCAAGTGTGCCACTCAGCTGTGTTGTGTAAGGAAGAACAAAGAGCAAAAAGGGACTTGCTGAGGAACAGTGAGCACAGGAAAGGTCACCCCATCACCAGCATCCCTGGCAGGTGGGGTTGGCCAGGGAGCCATGTACCCTCTGGATGCAAAGGATGAGTACAGTGTTTTTATACCTGCTGAGGAAAGGGATACGAGCTATAAAAACACGTGGCCTAGGCTTTACTTGGGCCTTGCCATATCTTTTGGAGTGAAAGGCTTTGCACGTTGCCTAAGTAGGCAGGGTTCTGTGGTGTGTCTTCAAAGTACCAAAGAGGACAGGCAAATTGAGTTTCAAGTGCAAAGATAACAGCAGGAGGGGCTAGATGCTTCTACAGAACCTCACGACTTGTAGGTCAAATTTATTCTTGCAAAGGACACAATACTGCAAAAAACCAGTAACTTGTAACAACATTACTTTTGTGGATGTTTTTAAGATGCAAGTCTTCATACTGTAATTCTTATGTCACAAATCTAACTCAGACTGGAAGATTTTTTTTCTGATTTTAGACAAACGGATTTTCTACACTGGAGGTGAGAGGAAAATATTTTAACATGTTTGTTTACAAGAAGTGCTGTGTTTTTTAAATTCTACAAAGTTAAGATATCACCATTTGTGCAGAGTTCATCCTATTCATCCTTGTTTCACAGTAGTGCATTTGGTAACAAAGAGAAAACATGTACAGACCTCATACTCCTTGTCTTATCCCCACCAATCTCGTGGCATTGTCATAGACAATGATATCTTGTGTATCTCCATCTCATTCTGTGTTCTCCCACTGTGCAGATAACAACTGGTCTCCACTGGGATTGATTTACACGTGAAATGTTTATTTTAATTATTTTCCTGTTCTTAATTATGCAACATCACTGTGCCTGGCCAGCAGCAAGACATGGTGAAAACTTCAGAGCTCGGGCCTGGCGTATTTCTGCTTCTTGTGTCAGCCCTCCCGGGTAGTGGCAGGAAACAGTATCTCCCAAACCTGTCAAATCTATCACTCTTCGAGTTCAAATGTTGACAGGCCTTGGTAAAGTGCACTTTAAACAGATCTGTTCTCTGTCACTGCCATGACAGTAAGACATGAATCCACAATCACAATGATTTTAGAAACAGACAGACAACATGAACTATGAAAGCCTGATCCTGTTAGAGCTTTTTCTGGGATGAGTATTTTAAAGGGAATGTTTTTGCACTAACATTTTTTAGACTGTTGCACGTCTCTGATCCTGAATCTCTTGTTGCTTTTGGATGTCTTGATTCCTTATCTTGACTCTTCAAATATTCTCCATTTTTCTTGTGCCTACCTCAGGCTTTTTCCAAGAGTTTCAAAGCCTTTTACTGAAGATGTTGCCACATTGTGTCTAGATATCCAATACTGTGATCAATTGCTACTACCCCTCCACTGAGCTGAATGCCAAAGTCACAACAGATGCCTGAAGAAAGGTAACGTCATTTATTATCTCACTGGATATTAAAGATAGAACCATATTTATTGTAAGAAGAATTTGGTGGCAGAAGAAACCCTTGAATGCTAAAAACATCCCTTGACAAAATTGGGCTAGAGATTAGTGATGCCAGCAATATCTGTGAGCATGGATGGCCAGCTGCATGTGCAATTTCTGATTTGACTGTGTAGTAATGCACTTGAAGCACTTGCTAAGTCAAAAAAATGTGGGTTTTTTTTTTCACTCTCTGATCCACAGTACATTGTTCCTAATAGGCACAATCTAAACTTCTGTGCTGTTTTTTGACCCAGGCTCCTGCGTGTTTCTGGTGTAAAGAGCGTTCACAAATGTTGAGAGATAAAATTTCTGATTCATGAATGACCAAAGAAAGCAAGTTCCTGTTTGGGTCAGGAAGAACTGTCCTGCTATTCACCATCTCATGGGCTCAGTGTTTACCAACTAGACCCAGTGACTTACCATAGTAGGTTAGTAAATACTATTATTTATTTTTATCAGAGCTGATACTAAAGTTTCCTGAGTTGGAATAATGTCTTAGTCTTTGTGACTAAGCAAAGTTTTCTGAGTTTTCGTAGTTCTTTGTGAACTCTTTCTGACGTTGCTGAGAACTTGTTACCTGTAATTCAATGTGTTCAGTATAGACACACTAATGGACAGATTTAATTTTCTCACTTTTCTGAAAGAGCTGCTTTAAGTTTTAACATTGAGAGCACAGTGCTTCAAGTACAAGGATAATTTTGATCTGTGGAGAATACATTCATAGGACTGTTTGAAAAAAGTTGTGGATTTGCCTAAAATTCAAAGGAACCTTTAAATTGCTGTCTGTTTCATTCTGAAGCTTTTAGAGGTTTTTTTTTAATGTGAGTGTCTAGGCACCAAATTTGAAATTCATCCTGGCAACAGCAAGAGGAAGGCTACTGTCCATATTGAATTATTTAACATTATGGAATCATTGGTAATAGCATTACCATTGTTACCAAAATGCTATTGTTGATTCCATGTATCTCTTGCATTGCAGGCTCTGTGCAGAGGTTGGCATACTTCTCTCTTCATGTATAATGCTAACTTTTTACAAACAAGGTTAAAAGAGGTATAGAGTGGCATTTCTTTGCCATTTTCTCCATATTACTTTAAAATTTTAAGTGTGTGGAATACAGTAACCAAAAGAGTACCAGTAACATTTAAGTTTATAGTAGGTAAGCAAATCTGGCTGTTCTGTAATGTTCAGGTGCAAAGCTCTTACACGATGAAGGCATAGATAAATTGTCTGTTCCTTTGATACCATAATGTGTCCCTAATGGAACTATGGAACAACATTAGACATGTTTCTCAACACCTCCCAGAAGGCTTTATAAAATACAGTTTCTCACAACAGTCTTCAGATTTTAATATTATCTCTTTTTTTCTTCTGTAGTACCAGTAGCCTATATGCAGTGTTTTCACCCCTTTACAGACTGATAATGAGTGAATGTTCATGTGGTCTGTTACACAACACTAAGCTCTTATTTCACTGTCTGCAGTTATGTTCAGTAAGTACAATATGAACATCATCTCAATTAACAGAGTACCTTTAGGGCTTTTCTTAGCCAACTATTCTAGCACGCTTGTCCATACTGTCATCAGCACCTAATCAACTAATGATGGCTGAAAATGAGGAAGGCCAATCCCAATAAATCCGAAGGATAGTAATTTTTCTCTTTTAATGCCCTTCTCCCTCCTTCTTCCTTCTTCCTACGGCACATTGCAGTAAATTAATGTCATAGTGGTTATTACAGTAGCACTGCTATGGCAAGTATTCAAGCAACGATCCTCGAATATTTTACCTCAGCATTTATTTGTCCATAAAATAAAATAGGATTTATTACAGTGCTCTCTGGTTTGAGGACTGCATGGACAGCAGCTGTGACAACTCCTTATCTCCACTACAGGTAAAGATATAGGGGATGTTTCCCTGAAGCTAAAGAGAAACAAGGAACATAGAAGTCAGTCAACTACACAACCACAGTGTTACACAGATTGGTAAAATAAATAAATATAAACATAAAAAAAAAATCCCCTTGTACCTAATAAGGACTCTAAGAAAAATCATTTAGTAATTTTGTCCTTTAAAGGTCTCTGTAAATTAAAAGGGTATTCATTGCTTTGGAGATTGCTGTGCCCAAATCAGATATAGGATTTTGAGATTGAAAGATGGAAAGATAAATGTGAGGAATTATTGTTGCAAGCCCTATTCAGACAGAGCATAAGAGAAGGAATTGCAAATAATAATAAAAAAAAAAAAGATCTTGGTCAATACAATTTTACAGAGGTTTATGGTTAGTGTTGTTCACTTAAAAAATAGATGGTTTTGGCTATTTGAAAGGCTCCACCTTGCAGAAAGAAAAGGTCTCCGATTATAAAACAGAGCCCTGTGGAGATGCAAGTGCTGGCTTAGAGATATTCATATTTTCAGCTGCATGTAAATTTCTGTGTGTCATTAACATCTCTGAGCTCTGTAATTAGGTCTCTCCTGATCTGGTTATAGTTTCTGTACATTATGAGTATGTAAGCCTCTCTAGGGAAGCACAAGGCCAGCCTTACAGGGTTTCCCCTTTCTGTTCCACAATTTTGCTCTTATCTTTAGCAAGTACATCCTAGCAACTGCTTGCTTCGAGGTTACAGTGAGATCCCAGGGAAAGGCTATAAAGCATTATCAGTCTTTTCCAGCACAGGTCTCTACCACAACACCAAAGCTAGAGCACCTCCTTCCTTCATAGACTCTGTACTTCTCCCTACCTGGCACTCCCCATTTTAAATATATTCTCTCAGTGTTTGTATTCCTCACATTTCTTTCCAATTTCAGATTATATTTATTGTCTTATTTTTGCACCTCTTTTTTGATAAAAGAAACAGATATTCTTAGAGTGTGAAATGTGTACCTAAAACCCTAGCTTTGTGTTTGAATGTTTCTTTCTGAATAAATAATATTTCATGAAATGAAATGTAACATATAAACAAAAATATTTGTCCTTCTGTTCTGCTTCTCGTTGGAAACTGCCAGAGAGCCCAAGTTCAAAGGGAAAAGTGGTTTATTAAAGGATGCTTGTGTTGGGATTAGTTTGTTTAGAAGGCCTTGTCTTGCAACATTATATCCAAGAAATGCTGTCCACAATATGAGGAAGTGTTCATTCCATGGCCTGACTTTTGATTTTTCTTGAATGGGGTTTCTGCTTAGGTATAACAAAATATTGGATAATGAAGATAGAAAACCAATAAAGAGGAAAAAAAATATGCAGAATCGCTTAGAATGAATTCTGTGTGTAATTACTTGCATTTTTGCTAACTACTGTATAAACAACACTTTTAACAAGGCAAATTGGAAACGTGAAGACAAATCAGCTTAGGGATGTAGCTTCAATTTATTACACAATGATAACTGAAAACTTTGTTTCTGCTGCGTTGCAGTCAATTTCTACTGAGCTCACACTCTGAATGTGTGATTAATCATATGAGCACTGGGGTTGCCAATAAATACCAAAACCTTAAAACTATAACAACTTGCTCATTTTGTGCGGTCATTCCAAATAGCTAAACAACCAGAAATTGTCAATGTACACCGAGATCAATGCTCCAGGGTCTCTACATAAGATTGATTTCCCTCTCTGAGGATTTCATCTCTCTCATCAACAAAAACATTTTGTCCTCCCTAAATAATCCAATCGAATGCCATCCTCCTGTGGAACAGTGAGAGGTTTAAATTGTTTGGATTAATCTCTGCTTTGAGGTGGCCTGGAAAGTCTCTGTAACTTTGTCAAATACAGCCTGGAGGGAGAACTGCTGTGGTTTGATATGTGCTAAAAATAAACAAATAATGAGAGTGTCTAAAAATCATGTTGTGCTTTAAAAATAATACGTGTGTGAAAAAAATATGTTTTAAAGCTCTTGCTTCTAGTGCAGAACATAATAATTGTCAGTGTATTCCTTCTTGTTAAGGCCTACAAACTCCTCTCTGTTGGAGGTGGGGAAGGAGATTGGGAGCCATGGGAACAGATTCAGGGGAGAGGATGGAAAAAAGGAACCACAGAAGCCCACAGGGATCTTACCCAGAAGGTGAGTGGAGCAAATTGGAGATGAACCTAAAGGAAGTTGCCACCCACAACCTTTTCCCTGCTATGGACAGTGAATGCACAGGAAGGTTTAATAGAAATGTCCTGAGTCGTTCAGATTCGGACTCTCTGCATCTCCTTCAGAAGATAATTTTGCATGTTTGCAGTTGGGAAAGCAGAAATGTTGTTTCAAAGAGACCTTTGCAACCAGTAGGACAGGCTGCAGGCAGGCAGTATGGAAAAGACCACTACAGCAGAGATTACTGCTTTTTGTAGTCTTCTTGTCCATCATGCAAAACAACCTTTCCACAATCTGCATAGCACTGTAAACTGGATGGAGATTTTGTGATCTCTGTGATCCCAGCACGTTCTGGGAAGGAAGATAGAGCACAGACCCACGTTCCTAATTAATTCTGCGTTTGCTATAATTGGGATGCAGTAAGAAGATCAAGTTCTATCCCCAAGTACATTTGAAATTGTATCGTTTCTTTATTTAAACTCTTAGTGCTTTTGGAAGTGTTGGCCAGCAGCTCTCAGGATTGGCACTCCTGTCTCCAGAGCAGAATATAAAGGTCAGACTTTTACATCAGCAGGCAACAGTGCATATGGATTTTATTTGGAAGCCACTGACAGCACACATGAGCCTGGTCATTCTTGGAATTTTGTGTCGAGATTTTCATAACAGAGGTAGGCTTGTGTTGACTTTCAGGGCTGTGGTGAACAATTGGTGTTTAAATGTTTGTTTGAAGGTACCAAAATGGTGGCCACACAGGCCAAGCATGTTTTGCTTCCGTCTTAGACTGGTACTAGCTCAGAATGGTAAGAGATCTGTGCTGAAACTCTGTCTAACATGGGTCTCTCTAAGTGGAAGTATTTTTAGTTAGGTTATCTGAGTCTCAGAGATGACCACCAAAATAACAAACTGCCTGTGAAGGCATTAAATAATTATTTAGAAATTGGCCAAGAACTGAATGTCCTGGAAAATAGAAATATGCTCACAGTATCTCTCTGTGGTCTGAGTTTTGCCATGCTCAAAATGTAACTTCTTTTTGACTCTGTTGCAAAAAATTCTCCTTTGTAGAGCTGTACAGCAAATCTTACCTATGTCATTGTACATACCGGTATATGTTCAATTTGAAGACAAAAATATTTTCAGTAAGGTGAAGCATAAATTTCTCCTCTGTAAACATCAGAAAGGTAGGAAATGTTATGAAGAAGATGATTGAAGGAAAAAAAATACCACTTAATTCTACTGAAACCTAAAAATAAATTCAAAGGGGCACACCTAGCACTATCAGGAGTACATATGGATTTCTTGCTGACATTAGTCTCCAAACTGAATGTCAGACTCGCCAAGAACAGGGGGGAGGGAGAGCTGTGCATGGGGGGTAGGCTAGGAGGCTAAATTTATTATTAGAAGGGCAAGATGAAACATCATGGTTATCACTAGGAAAACCTCTAAAACATATTTGTACATTATCTTGGGGCAAATACAAGTGTCACATGTTAACAATAGTTAGGCAAAAATACCACACTATGCTGTTATGCCCCCAGGGCCCTCTCTGCTTAACAAGGAGACATCGTGGAGTGCGCATGCACACCAGAAATTTATGATTTCCTTGAAAGGCAGAGATAAGTATTTTCGAGGCTCTCACGCACAAAAGAATAAAATGAAGCATTAGTGATGGATGTTTCTAGATGACAGTGTCTGCAAGTCCACTCACAGGTTTTTTCCAGGTGGATATATAATGATTTAACAGGTCAATATGTAACACACAAAGATTCCATTCTTTGTAATACGTAGAAACACGCTATAAACAAAAGAATAAGTAAATATCCTATATTTATTTTGGTATTAGTTTTTTGAGTAAGTCAGAGGGAAAGAAAGACATTTAACAGGCACCCAGTTAAATTTATTCCTATGAACTCCACTGGACAAACTAAAAACCCTCTAAGTTTGCATCAGAATAGCAAGAAAATGGCTAAAAACATCTGCCAGAGGGTACTGGTAGTAAAAACACTTTACAGCTGTCAGACCTCGGTGTTGAGCTTCTAGCAGAAGATCAGCACAAACTACTAAATAAATTCTTACTTCAGGGAAAGTGAGCTTCTGATCACACAGTGGCATAAAGGTGAGGTTAAAGATGGGGGTTGGTTTCCTTATTTCAAGGGACAAATACCAGAGGGGTGTTGCTGTACATTCAGCTGCTGGATGTCAGTGATTAATTCCTCAAACCTCTCTGAATCTGAGCTTTCTCTCCACAACATCCTTAAAAGTTACAGCCCAGCCTTGGATCCTCTTAACTGCTCTGTGATCCTGCCCACCAAGCCAACCCACTGCTCGCTGTGCCCTGCCCACAGATGAGTAAAACAGAAGAGTCCACACAGCCAGGCTGCAGAAATGTGTGAAGTCACACCTGTGTGAAGCAGAAATGGTCTGTAGGAGCAACTTACTAGGACTTGATAGGTCACTAAATTTTAAAATAGTCATTCAATAAAAATAATAAGGGAACAAAGCCTAAGCGAATGTATGAGTAATTTTATACCTCAATCCATATACAAATATTCAATATATATATGTCTATATAATTAATTTTATGCATTTATTAGAAATGGAACGATATCCATTTGCATAAGAATTTTGGAAAATATCTGAAAAATTTATCATGGTAATAACTTATAAAAGAAAAAAATAGAAGAGATGTCTCTGTGGCACTTGGAAACTGACAAAAAAGAAACTCTGAAAAATCATCCTGTCAGCACTAAAAAACCTAGAAACACTAATATTATATGAATCACAATTTGAGACTACTAGTTTCTCAAAGAATCCATGCAAGAGATGGGATTTTGCATGCACACTGCATATGTGAGTGGTTAGAGGGTCAGGATCTAAGAACCGAGTGTTTGGCTTTATTTTTTAATAAATCATGTAAAAAAAAAATATTTGAGGAAATAAATTTGCAGAATACAAGTTTGGGAATGCTAATTACTAAGAGTTCCTCTCTGTACTCCAATGTGTTAAAAGATGAATATTCAGTGGTTTAGTAAGTTTACGATCAGTCCTGTCCAAAGAGGAATAATTGTTGTGGGAAGAAAGAAAACATCAGTACTGAGCCTTTTAGTATGACTCCTTTGTGAGCTAAACTTGTCCTTGAAGTTATCCATGCAGCCCAAAACTGGGCATGTTCTGGGAGGGGCATGACTCAGCCAGGCAGGGTTAACCTACAATCCCTACCAAAACCCTGTGGTTATGATTGTAGGAGAGAAATTTGGGCTTGCATATTCTCCATGGGCATCTGAGACAGGAGAAAGGGCAGACCAGTCATATCCCAATGTTTTGAGCCAATATCTAGAAGTGCGTTCCTTGAGTCTCTTCCCTTCTCTAAGTAGTTCAATGAATGTGAGAATGAGCAAGGAAAATTTGACTATATCTCTTATGCAGGTATATCCTTAGACCCCCTTGTTGTGCTCTTGCAGTTGCTAGTACACTAGTTGTTTTGGGCTTTCTCTTCCAGAGGTTACATTCCCTTTTGGAGTATTGTTTATATCTTCAGCTCATTGTGGTTAATCTGAGAAGCTGATAAATGCATAAGTGAATGCCCTGATCAGTGTCTGCTTTATTACTTTTATTACTCCTTTTATTACATCTGTCCATGATGTTATGTTTGTTTTTTCCAGTATGGAAACTGTTTGTTTTCCAGTATGGAAAGTGTCAGAGGGAGGCCTTTATCCTCCATTTGTCCATATGGGCTCCATAAGCCACACTGGGATTTTATAATTTCAGTAGCATTGCCAAGGGCCAAAAAACAGCCATAACATTTCGTGTGTGACAATTTTTCAGAACTTCAGGCTTTAGGTGTCTGGTTTTGGGTGTTTCTTTTCCCCCTTATTCATGACAATTCCTTAAATGGTTAATGGTTCAAACCTTGAAAATACAAATCTTGTGTCTGGGGAATGTTGTGATTTTTTTTCTGTGTCAGGGTGATAACAGAGAGATTTGCATCTAAGACAGAGATGCTTCTCTTCTGATATCTTTCTTACCTTTCAGCTTGTTCAGATTGTGTGGCATCTACACTGAAGTTATGGAAGCACAGTAACACTTTAAATTAAGGTGATCTGTATAAATATTTTATTATTTATACAGCATTCAATAACGTGCTTGTAAAAAAAACTTGGGAGTATGCATTGAAAGAGCGGACAAACTATTTGAACAATACTTACATCTTAAAATATTGTTGTAACAGCTTATCACCTTGCTGTGGCAGCATTTTAAGCATTTATTGATGATGCATTTTATAACATGCCTTACAATAAGTTATTAAAGGATGTAGTGGCACCAACTAATCATTTCATAAACATGAATAAACCATTTATACAGGGCACCTTAATTTAAAGTGCTTGTAGGAACTTGCATAAAATGTTTTGAACAGCTGACATGCAGTATTGGAACTTCACGTAGTGCCAAAGTGGTGTCATGTCCTACTATGCAAGAGTCTTATGTGGAACTGGAGCTTTATTGCTTCCAGTGATAGAGCTGGGAACTGCACAGCAATTCCAAACATAAAATGTTGTAAATCTCTCCTGAAAGTGAATGCAAGGATGTGCATAAGCAATATCCAGGAGATTTTGGTGTCAAATAATGTAGGAGCATGTTATCGCTCATTCTGTATTTAAGTAAAAAAGGAAGGGGGATAAAAAAATCTATTTGCTTTTAGCAATAATACAACCTGTGTGTAAGAAAATGCTGTTCCAAGATAGAGTATATATTTAACACCTTGTCAAGCAATTAAAAACCATGCTGCATGATCAAAATTCAGGCAGCAAATAAATAATCTTTATGTGCCAAAGAAAAATTATCTATACCATCGAAATAGAACTCTGAGACATGTGGAAGGTAAATATTAAGAAGAAAATTTGTACAGTAATGCTAAAATAATTCTAAAAATCTGGAAAAAAATATGTCAGGTGATTAAAAATCATATGAAAAACACAGCTGCAATTCTTACCATTAGCTGTGATTTAGTAGGAGCATTTAAAGCAATGCTAAAAAAAAAATGAAGTCATACCTTATTCCCCTCCCCCTGCAGATATAGATTTTATTTGACCCATTGCTTTTAAAACAGAATGGCTTAAAAAGCGCTCTTTACATGATAAAACTCAAAGACAAAAGAGAAAATGCAAATCATTTCTATATTACATATATGTTGCTCCATTTGGCAAAATCAAATTAGATCTTTTCATCTCCTTACTGTAGAACAAAAACAGAGCAATATTATGAAATTTTGCAGGGCTTTATTTCTAGGCGTCTTTTGTGTCCAGTCTTTTAAACTCAGGTTTTTCTGCCTTTTTTACTGACAAGCCCACAATTTTCAGAAAAGAAAGCTAGCATTAATTAAGACAGTGCCAGCTGTAATTTTCTTGGGAAGTAAATTTCTGCACAACTAAAGGTTACAGAGACCTTTTCACTGTCAAAATTTACTACAGCCTGTGAATGTTAATGTTTCTAATGAAGACATGTTCTCTGTCCCTGAACTTAAAAGTACCCTGAGAAGAAGGCAAAGAGAAAAAAAACTCTATTTGACGAATGTATCTGGAGTCTGTGCATTAATGCAGGGTTATGCCTGCTGGTGCATATTGTAATTATAGTGTTTGGATAGCCTTGTTTTCTAAACAAGGAATATTGCTATAAATTGGCAATTTTGCATGAAGAGTAGGCTTGTAGTAGGTGCCTTATGTTACAAATAAGACAGTGGTATAATAAGCATTTAACCCATTAGACTTGGGGATATTCTCAGCTAAGTCTGGAGAGGAGCTGTAATATAGAATGTGGAATGAAAACGTACTCTGGGTCCTTCCATGGAAGCAGCAGAGAAACACATTCATTATCTTCTAATGATCATTGTACTTCTAATGATAATTTTTTTCTCCATTTTAAGTGAAACCAGCTACTTTTAAAAAGAAGTATCCAGCTTTGCTGTTTTATTTGTTTGAAGTTGATTAGGTAGTAATACACTATATATAGTTGTATAGTTTTTGTTGTTCTGTCAACGTGCATTTTTTTTCCCTAACCCTCAAGTATTTACTGTCAGGCAGACTGGCAAATAAAACAAAAAACTCAATATCACTGAAAAGTTGATATTCTTTAGTTTTTACTGCCATATATTTTATTTAATATTTTATTTTTCTCTTCTTTGTAAGATTATTTTTTAAAGCAGAATGATAATCTTTAAAAAAAAAAATCTGCTTGCTGTCTTATGCATCAAGTTCTCAAAACAAAAACTGCTATTGTCTGAAATTATTCTTGATTTCCAGTGTAGCATCCTGGTCCATATGGGTAGGAAAAAAAATTAGCCCAGTTCATGACTATGCTGGTTAAAAATGGCAAAAGCACAGGAATGCAGGTCTTGCAAAATTTAGAAATATGATCCTAATGATATTCAGATCATATCCATGTTTAATGTGGAGTTGTTTTAAAAATGGGACATTAGGTTGCAAACTGAGTATTTTTCATGCATCAGAATGTTCAGGTCATTTTCTTTTCTCTTCCTCACCCTTCCCCCCTCCCAGTTTCCAAAGACTTCAGAGCTGAGGTTTTCAAGACACTGAGCTTTATGGTCAGAAATGAACCAGCCTCTAGTATTTCTTGGGAGAAGGCAGTGAGTATCACAGGATTGCAAGGGGCTGTAGCAGAGCTGCCCAAAGAGCCATGGAACGTCAGATGTGTGTGTGTCAGCCCTTGCAGCAGTGGCAGAGCCTCCAAGCCTGTTGAGGGGTGTTTTTGCCAGGCTGTTGATTTATGTATCAGCTGCACTGATGAGGGTTGGCTTCTCATTCTGCCCATCAGCATCAGGGAATAGGATGGAGCACTGGGACAAAAACGTGGGAAATCAATGTCTTTGTAAGTATCTATATGGACACTGGGATAATCTGTTAAAAGCCATGACTATCCTATACCAATGGAGATATCAGATATCATTACACATCCAATCCCCTTTTGCAACATGTAAATTGGGCTTCATTTTTGACTCCCTCCCAGTCCAACACATGCACAGCACTGCTGAACACCCCTTCAAGACACCTCAAAAGCATATATTTCATGTCTTCATTGGTTTAATCTGCCACATGGCCTGTAGTTCAGAATAATTATTTAAGATCCGTTGGCTAATAAGTCAATATACAAGATGCTGTAATTCTAGGTAGTAACCTGGTATGGCGTAGTTAACACTCTTGCAGCACTGCACAATGAGATAAAAATGATGCAATACTGGCAGACTGCTAACTAGATAGTCACTGTGAAGGTAGATTGGGCAAATAATCTTTTTTTTGGGACGAAAGAGGCATGGCTCAGCAGCATAAAAAGCCATGCTTGTGCATACATAGCCTGGGGTTGGAAGGATTCTCCCAGGGCATTTGAGGTTTTATTTATGGATTGCACATGGATTTGCACGGATTTTTGTTACACTTAGACAAATCACCAGAGACATCATTATTGCCTTTTAAAAAGAGCTTGTTTCCCCTTAATTTAAACCTGTTCCTAATTGACTTGATCTGAACCCAAATAATCCTTGTTCAAGTGAAATAAGTACATCACCCATTTCCTACTTGAATTGGTTTCAGATCTGACCTTTAGTTAAACCAGTGTAATGTGGTATAAAGATACAAGCCCTAAGCCTTAAAGAAAGCCTTGAAGGTAGCCTTAAACTTCCTCCTGTGAGTAAATATATGTAAGCAAAATACGTAAGGGAGCACTGCCAAATGAAAATCATGTTTGGAAACATGAGCTGGAGAAAGTGCCATACAACCACGTTACTAAGGTAACCAATCCCTCTGCCTACATGTGCCTGAGCAGCTCTCCAATGTCCTTTAGACTATTAGGTCTTGACAGATTTTGAAGGAAGGTATGGAAGGACTGAGAAAAAAGTGTTGCTGAAATTTAATAAGTAACTACTAGAAGTTATTTTAGTTGTTCTGTGTTTCACTATGAAATACAGGGATGTCAGGGCGTTTTTATTCCTTCTGAGGTAGAAAGCCTGCAGTGGCGTTGCCATTTGTTCTCATCAATTATTCCTGCTGATAAGTTACTTGGAAAAGAATAAAAAGATAAATTCTAACTAACTTACTCTATTAAGAGCTGTATGTCCCAAAACTTTTTAGGCTAAGTTCTCTCAGTAAGCAAAGAGAAGTGCAGTGCTGGAGTGGGGTTAGAGACAGACAAGGATCAGAACATATGTATAGTTGAACTTTCACTGTCTCTTTTCTTTTTTTCCCCTCTGTCTCTGGTACTTCTAAAATATCTTGGAGAGGAACAAAATATTTTACTTGAATTCATTTTAGTTTATCAGGGACACTATCATTTTCAGAGCAGAAAATCTCTTATAAGCAAATCTCCTGCTGTGTTTTCTCTTAGATGTCCTCAAAAATAAAGATGAGAAATCAAGAGAAGTGAAAAAAGAAAATAGGAGCCATCTATTGTGGTTTATTTTCTAGGGCTTTGTCTTATCACCTGAATTTCCAAATGGCACTAATGCCTAGTTTGTTTTGTGGGGTTTTTTAAGCACTGTAAAAGTCCTTGTTTCTATTTGCATCAAGGCCAACTGAATAAACACCAAATCTTTGAAATATGAACAAATAGTATAGAAGTTTGACAGAAAGGACAGTTCTTTTGAGCATATGGACAAGGCACTGTGGAGAAGGTCCCATGGCCAATGCTGTAAAGCCTAAAACCAGTGTCAGGATCTCCATTTTAAAAAAAAATCGATTAAATATCCAAAAATCTTGACATAAATTGAAACTGAGTCACCATTTTTGAGTAATTATTCTATTTGGTTCCTACATAATTCACCCCTTCAGCTCCTGAGTCCTGACATTCTTTTCTTCATTGTCATATATTCAGTAATGGACAGCAGCATATTAGGAGTTTACTCCTCCTTTCTTTCATGTAGTCCCATGGCAAATAAAACAAATAATTTCATTGCAGTAGTAGCCTTGTAAGAATGCAATTATGTGTGTGTATATATATATATATATTATTTTTTTTCCAGTGTTTCCCACAGAGCTGAAATTCATTCAGTAGGTGCTTCCTGCATGATGCAGCAGCAGTGGAAGCAAGCATAACATGGCAGCTGAATCTGTGGTCATCATCCACTTCATCAATGGAGAACACATGGGAATCTGTTGGCTTTTGTGGTGACTGTACACAAAGACTCCCAAGGGTATTGAGAGCAGAAGGCTGGGCTGGGAGGCACTAGAAATGCAGACACACACGGCTCCTGTCCATCCAGGACACAGACTTGGTGGGCTGCATGACTATATTTTTTTTTCCAAGAAAAATAATAACAGCTGAACATACTAGAAATCTGGCTTAAAAGAAAAAAGAAAAGGAGAAAAAAAGCATAATAGTTCCCTTAGTGGTCCTCATTAGTTTGGCACTTAGAGAGAGAGGTAGATCACAAAGCATTGACTGAAACAAGAAGATGAGAACATGATTCACGAATATGAATGTGGGCAGTGCATACTCCCTTGTGACTCAGAATGAGAATTTCACATGTGATTCATAAAGAAAAATAATTGTTTTATCAGATGCATTCCTTGCATATGGTTGGGGTTAATATTCACCTTATTTAAAATTGAAATTCAACTACTGTGTCAGCACAGTGGTTCTTTCCAACACAGACACTAAAGAAAAGAAAGAAATTGCTTTATGCACTATCATGACATAGTTACTCTCCTCCGCACAGAGTATTGATTGGTGTTCTGCAAAGGAGCCTGACATGATTTTTGCAAGGCTTCTGGTGTATGTTGTTTATTAGAAAAGATTTTCTGAGTAACGTGAAAAAAATCTGGAGGTAATGCCCATGTAGGTTTATGAATCATGTCCTTGGATCTGTTGAACCAAGAAATGCACCAGGAGGTTGGTTGTGCCTTGGTAAGGACAGCTTCTGTTGCCTCAGACTGCCAGAGTTTAAATGAGGCCAGACTGGGAAATGGAATCCTGCCTCATGGACCAGTTCTGATCTCAAGAGATGCATCAGATAGTCCATATAATGGCCCTAACTGTTTGCAACAAGGCACCTCTTGTCCAGTTTTATTTTTTTCTGAGTTTCTCAGGTATTTAGAGAGTGCCAGTGCTTTAGAACTTACCTTCAGCAGAAGAGCAAACACTGAGAGAGTCATATTAGAAGTTCTCTGGTCATATTACAGAAGTGCTCAGCAAAGATCAGGGAGTTTTCCATTAAAATTTCCCTGGGCTGTTTTGGCTGTCAGAATGGATGTGCAGAAGTGTAATCTTTCTTGAGTGCTCATAGTTTCCTAATACCATCCAATATGCTTTTTCATAATATGGACATTTCCTTCTCAGGAAAGGTGTTAAAACTCTTAGATAAGCCATATCTCCCAACACTAAGCATTAAATCTGAATTGGCTGGTGCAAGGAAGCTGCAACTAAAACTCAGTGTGTATGAAGAACAGGTGGTGGGGAAGGAAAAGAACCTGTCACTGAGCACACAAAGAGGGAGAAGGAAGCATCTGTGTCTGCATATGTGAGAGGAGGGATATGCTTTGCTGAGATTCTCAGGTGCTCCTTTAGTGTGATAGAAACCACCCACCATACCCCTGTGCACAGCAGGGTTAGTGTTTGAAAGCTTTCTTACTTCTGCTGCACTTCCAGTTTTTTTAATGTTTTAATTTAGTACAGATGTTTAGTATCTTGAAAGTGGATGTCACATAGAAAAGTAACTGCTTGCACTTTTTACAAATTATTTGTCTTTTTTATAGTTTTAATATGATTATGTATAGTAACATTTTTGAGTACTATGTCTTGGTCATGCCTAATAGAAAATGTTTTTTAATAGTCTGAGGCTTTTAAATGTACTATAGTTCTATTCTTTCTTTGATCCTTTAAAGAGTCCTTTGTCATTTGCTACTTGTACTTATTTGGTTAATTGCACCACTCAGTGTTTTCCCAATTAGTTCAGCGTTTTGTTAAAAAATGTTGGAAATTTAGTAACAAGAGCATGGAGTTTCTGTCCTCTCTTAACACTCGTGGTTCCATTTCGTGGTTCCTTTCTGAATGTAGTAGTCTTGGGAAATCCCTGCATGTTAGTAACAGCAGCCCTTGCCTAGTAGAATTCCCAGTTTGGAATCTCAAATTACATGATGAGTCCAAAAGTTAAATACTATGAAAACAGTGAAAAAAAATATTGAGAAAAGTTTTGATTATGCCTGGGTAATAAATGGAGCTGCTGGCACTAAAACAGGATATAGTTACTGACAAACCCAGCCCTGGTGCCAATAGCAATGAATTGAATCAAAGAATGAGAGCTTTTGGAAGGCTCGAGGTTAATTTTAGGGAAAGTGAATTATAAGTGAACTCAGAATTAGTTTCTTCAGCAAGAAGAGGATAATCTAGAACTGACCTTAGCAGTCAGTGTTGAAAGTTAAAAGGTTGCATCTCACTACAATAGTCGGCTGAAGTATTCTATTCTGGAAAGGGTGTCAGCTGCTGGGACAACCTAGCTGTTTGCAGAGTTATTGTAATTTAGATTTAATCAGACAGGATTGAAGTCTGGTCACAGAGGAAATGATGAATTTCCAGCTCTATGGATTTCTACCCTCTAATTGTGATAGTTTTTGTCATTTGAGTCTGGCTACAGCATAAAGATATTGAATACTGTGTGAATTTTCATTACTCAAATCTCAAGAATAAAGTAAGAGTTGGAAAGAAATGCCTGGGAGACATTAACCTCCATCTCTTTTACCGAAGAGCTGGAGGCATCAAACAAGACTCTATACAGGTAAATGAGTAGCAAAACAGTACAGTAGCATCAATATTTAGTTAAACTGTGGATTTCATTGTTAGATGATGCCATGGGTGCTATAACTTTATGTTAAAGCAAGGCTTGAAAGACATGTAGAAGAGAAATCTATTGGGAGTTACAAATAACATAACCACACTGGCTTACAAAGTCCTCTCAGCTGAAAATAGTTGGAGGTTTGAAGACTATTACGAGAAAATATCATATATACTTGTTCATCTCCTAAACTTCTTTAGGCATCTGCCTATTGGAGTACTGAGATACTGAGACAGATTAACGTTGGGTCAGTAAGGGAGTTCTCACGATCACACTGCTGATAGTGGTTTCAATGTTCTGTGATTTAAAATGTTCTAGTCCTGTTGCCAGACAGAGCATGTACCCACCCCGCTGGGACAATCTCCTGCAAGCAGCCCATGCATCTTTGCTGGAGCACTGAATTTCAGTTTACATAGATCTGTAAAAGGCAATGTGCCATTACACATGCCTGCCCTTACAATGAGCTGTTTCCTTGGTGGGACACAGCAAAGGGAGGCTGTGACATCAACTGCACTCTTTGTTTATTCATTACTGGATCCAGCCCTGGGGTCTGACTTGCAAAGTCCCCTGTTGTAAAGGACTGTAATGGATTGGAGTCAGGAACTTCATCCTCTTTCAGAAGCAACTGTGGTTTTTAGAGTCACCAGCTAGAAGACCCCAGGTTAACTGTCATGGGGTCCTCAGGAGGGGGAATAGTCTTAGGAGTAGTGCAAGAAAGGGTCCAAACCCTGGGAAAGATGTTTGCAGAGTGCTATAACCATCATCTACCCCGAAAAATCGCATCTTTAACAAGATGTTTTCTTTTGTTTTTCTTTATGGGGAAATCTAAATGGGTGTTCTGGCCCAGAAGCTCAGAAGATTAAACTTCACAGGAAAAAGGAGATTTGCTTGTCCTCACTGGACTGGTCCCAAGGTTTTTCTGTTTTATCACTGGGAAAGGCATTTTAGAAATGCCAGTACTGAGTGAGGGAGAGGGAGTTGCATTCATTTCTGGATATTATTTATTGGATTTTTGAAAACTGACCTGAGAAAAATGTTTATTTAAAAGAGTTACTGCAAATTATATTGTTAGTGTTCTAGAACAAATGGTCAGTTAATGGTTATTTTGTTGGCAGAAATAAAAAGCCTGGACCCCACACCTGTTCAGCTGTAACTGACAAACAAAACAATCGTTCAAGTAGAGTGAAAACAAACCAAATGCCCTTGAATTTTCAAAGAAAATACAACTCCTTCATGTAGCCCTAGGACAACATAGTCTGTTTGTTGGGAAGCATACTTAGTAGCGAGCTACAAATCTCTTTGCTGTGAGACTGAACGAGTGTCATACATTTTGTTCTCTTTGTCTCAGTTGATAGTGTCTATAGTACTATTCAGAGATAGAAAATTTGTGGCTGTCACTGTACCTGTCAGGAAGGAGCAATACCCTCTGGCAGCGACAGTCAACTTTATGGAGTTTTATTAGTATAATGAATGAAAGCCCAGTAGCATGCCCTGTAACACTCCTAAACTTTGGATTTTAAAGGGAATCATTATTAACAGTGAAAAACAACTAGCAGCTTGTTTTATGTACACTTTGTTAAAAGCTCCACATATTTTTAAGAAGAGATTAATCTACAGTAATTTGTCATCAGGCTCTGAGTGAATGTGATATGATCCATACAATTGCAGAAGGTTCTGCAGGAAATTTGTAAACATAATGCAGTCACATGTTTGCATGTGTGACTCCTGAGTAGCTGACAGCAGCTGTATAAACTTCTGCTCCTGCACAGAAGAGAGACATAGTGTGGCTGCAGCTGTGTATTGTTAATTGCATGGGCTGCTTTCCTTGGCCACCATATACGTTAATAGAGCTGTGCAGCAGTTGCTGTCCCTCTGTCTCTCTTCCGCTGACTCTTTTCTTCCTCTCAACTTTTGCTCCCCAAAGGTCAATAATATTTTATAAAAGGCCCTGGTTACCTTGCAGCATGTCCCTTTTGAGCTCTAAGCACAAACACATTCGATAAACTGTGCTGGAAATGTTTCTCATTTACTACTTACAGTAAAAGGAAAACAAAATAGCAAAGAGTGCTCCACATCTTTTCAAGGTCTTGAGATAATTAGTTTAATAAAAACTCACCTTTATAAGGCATGATCCAAATGTGTTGCCATTGGAGGGAAACTCCTGCTAACTGCCGTGATTTGGGCCCATTGGCTTCTCTGGGTTCCCTCTATTGTTTTATACAATGTTAATTTCTCATCTCACACAAAATTATTTGCCAAAGAGCACAAAGAGCATATTCTGTCTTGCAGTGGTGGGAGATCACTTGAAAGAATGCATTCAGAGAGTCAGATTGCTCTTTATTTGGTTTAAATCTTAAACATTCCGTGGCATTTGTGATTATCACTCTTTGCTACAGGGCCAGTAGCACTCCTGATGCTCCAACATCCCATATTGCAGAAGGAGGAACAGCTTCCTTGGAAATGTAAGAGTGCTCCAGGAAGCTGATGAATCAATTGACAGGTCACTCAGGAAATAAACATGCAGGGCCACACGCTGTGATCTGTGCAGCTGAGATGTCAACACAAGTTCATGAACACTTATATGGGATAGATTCAAACTGATTCACTCTGAATGCAGATTATAGTCATTAAGATACCGAGTCCAATAAATTCCTTTACAACTGAGTGTAACACTATACATGCATATCAGCATATTTAAAACATAATAATACTGCTTTTTTTTTTTGCTCCAGCACGCTATTTCCTTGGTTTGTATATTTCTGTCCTTGCAAAGAATATGCATTTATAGCTCTTTTCTTCCCACTGCTTGTCCACAAACACTGAGTCAAACTTAAGTTTCCAGATATCCTGCAGTATGTGAATAGTCATCATAAACTTCCTATTTGAATAGCAGTAATGGGTACCAGTTACCACATTATTTCAAATAAGCACCACAACATGGCTTTCAAAAGTCCAACTCTAGAAAAATATTTCTTCTTATATTGTTCAACTGCATAAGTTCTTCTCATTCTCTCTAACAACACATCTCATGTTTAATTACAACAACAAGTACTCTCCCCTACCTTACAAAAAATTGCTAAACAACTTATATATTTTCTTGATGGATCACCCAAGTTGTGTCTTATCCTCTCTCCTCTTCCTCATGGTATAATTTAGATCTGATATTTAATTAAACCAAGCGTCTCATTATCACTTTTATGGCACACTGGTATGAGTGACTTGAGATATGGAAAGACTGAGCTAGTTGTTGGTTTGGTAAGCCAGCATCTTACTGGGAACAAAATATCAAGACATCAATGTCAAGAGGTAGCATGAGAACTTTACAAAATGAGTAACTACATTGCAAAATTTCTCTCTGCCCCAATCCTCTACAAATTTTTACTAACTTGCTAAGGGTTCTTTTCTCTCTTTTTCCTACTGTTAGATGAGTAAATTAACTTCCAGATTCC
The DNA here is from genome assembly GCF_022539395.1 of Myiozetetes cayanensis. Taxonomy (NCBI): domain Eukaryota; kingdom Metazoa; phylum Chordata; class Aves; order Passeriformes; family Tyrannidae; genus Myiozetetes; species Myiozetetes cayanensis. Next base: position 3,497,346 of record NW_026087270.1, read on the forward strand.
TCCTAACCAGCTTTGTTGTTATTATTTGGGGTGTTTGGTTTTGTTTTTTTCCTGTACTGAGAGGCCACAATTCTGGTTGAATACAGGAAGATTCTACAATCTCTGCATGTATGTGCCATAAAAATGTTATTGTACAGACATATATCTAAGAAACATGTATTCTCCTCCCTTTCATCTCAATACTCTTTTACTTCTACCTTATTTTCCTTGTCTTCTTCTTAGAACACTGAGCCCATTATAAAGAAAAATGCTAATACTTTAAAGATACTGTCTCAAAAGCTATTGTAATTCCTGCCATTGCTAGAGAGAAATGAGCTTACTGTGGCAAAAATGGAAAGGTTACAGATTTTCATATTTACCCTCCTGCCAGTCTTACCCAGATGGTATGTGGTGGCTAATATCAGGCCCTAAATATTGGTGAAAATGTCTATATTTCAGCTCACAGTCTAAGAGAATTTATCCCTTGTGGGAGGTCCTGTTCTGGGAGATCTGAAATTTCTGCTTTTTGGAGAACTATAGTTTTGCTCTGTTTTGAGCAGCAATATATCATTTTTGAGCTGACCCATAGATCTTGTATATTAGTAACCCTATTGGAGGATTCTGAATGCATAAAGAGAGGAGATAAAGTTTTCTCAGCAAAGGAGATAAAGTTTTCTCAGCAAAGACAGTCTCTGTACACTGCCTAAAGAAATGAGAGGGTGGAAGTGATCAAGGATGTGTTCAAAAGAAATTAAAACTGAACTGAGGAGAATTTGTTTGTGTGAGTTTTCTTCCTCTTGAAGACGCCGGCCATGGAGCAGTGAGTTTATAGAGATTTTTTTTTCTATTGCTTTCTATATAGCTTTCATGTTGTCTTATCATTGTAGCTTAGGTTCCTAAAAACTAACACCAGTCCCTCTCAGAAGTTTAATATAGAAAGAACACATTAGTAGCCAATACACATATTGAGCTAATAGTACACAATGCAAAAAGCCCACAGAAGAAAATAAATAGAAGATAGATCTCCCAAGACACTCTTTCCACTTAGTCAAGGCTTGCCAATTCTGCTCACAAGCAGGACCAAATAATGATGCTTCTCCGTTCTGCAGCTCTCCCTTTGCTATAATTGAAGCTTTATAAACTTTGACTCTTTTTTCCTTTTCTTTTTTTAAGTAAGTTTTTATCAATGTCTGTTTCTTTGCTTCATACCAGAAGATACCACATTTTCTTTCTGTTCTTGCCAGAATTCTCACCCCTTTCCTTTATTACTGTTACCTGAGCTACCTAATTGTTCCCCTTTCTTAACTCTTTTCCATTGCCCCTCCTTGAAACCTATTCAAAAAATTCCTGACCAGAGTCTTGAACATATTTTTCCTGTGTATTAGAGTCTTCCTCTTTTGTTATCCAATCAGGATAAGATTTTCTTCTTAACCTATGAGAGCCCCAAATTAAAAATTCTTGTTGCACTGAGAGTTGTTCCAGGCTGCATCCAGCTGTACCTTTTCTTACACAAATCTGACATTGTTGTGGTAACAGGGGATTTGATTATAGGTGAATTTTATTAGTCAGAATTGGTTTCTTTTTAAATGTTCGGGTGGGATTTTTTCTGCAGTATTTTCTTTTTACAGAAATGAAACTTGTGGGTTTTTTGTGTCATTGACAGACTTTTAAAAAATGCATTTCACTTTAAGGGATGGTGTCTCCAACTGCCCTTGTGGAGTGAGTTTTTCAGTTTAGATCCCAATGTCTGGTGGAAGAGAAGCTGTTCTGTAACAATCAAAAGACAAGGTTGAGAGAATTTACTGCAGGAGAGTTTATTCTTTTGACTTGTGAGAGAAATCCTGGAGTCTGAAGAAAGTCGCTCTGGAGCCAAACAGGTGAAATGATAAATCTGCCTGTCTTTCCATACATGCAAACTGTATAGGTTAGTACCTATTTGAGATACAAGTTAAATGCAGTGGAAAGTTTTTAAGTTTGCATATATTTTTCTTTAGAATACAGTTGTCTGTGTACATCTAGCAACCCTTAGGCCAGTACAGATTACTTATGTTTCATACCTCCTCTCTGTCAAGATAATGAACTTGAATCTGATTACATATAAAAGTGGCTTAACTTTTCAAATGCACAGTGATGCTCTTTATTGTCTACCCTTTAAATCTCCGCAGTAGTCCTTTTGATACTCCTCTGGTAATTTGTTCTTTTGTGTGGTCTCTGGGCCACTGTTTTCAATTCAGTTGCCTGTATGGTGAGAAAGTGGTTATGTGGCTGCCCCAACCCTGGCAGTGTTCAAAGCCAGGCTGGAAAAGGCCTTGAGCAAGGGGGAGGTGTCACTGCCCATGGCAGGGGCAGCTGGAACTAGAGGATCTTTAAGGTCCATTCCAATCTCTTAACATTGTATAATTCTATGGTCTTATTTCTTTCCCAAATTCTGAATATAGTTGGTAGACACTGTCCAAGATGGAGACACCATCCTTGACTTAGCTGTGATCACAGTCTGCTACATCCTCTAGCCTTAAATTTTGGTGCTAATAAGCAACTGAGGACAGAGCTATTGCCCTGTCTGCCATGGCTCCTGGGAGAGCCCCTTCTGGGGTTTCGTTGCAGTTTTGGAGGAGATTGGACAGGAAAACATCCATATTAAAGTCATGTTGAGTGGGAGACTCTTTCCTTGCTGTGGTGAAGGTATTGATAGAACCCCCTTCCCTGTCACTCTCTGCTCCACACTGTTGTCAATCGATAGGGCTTTTTAGCAGCGAGGCCGCCTACTCCGCAGGCACACAGCACGCTCCTAGATGAGCTTTGATGTCAGGTAATCATTGCTGTATATAGTAATAAATGATGTGTTTACATAACAGAATTCCCCTGGCCTTTGATATACTCAGACATGTTATCAAAGTGGTGCTATGACATCTTGTACAATAGAAACAATAGGGAAGAGCAGAACTACACAAACGGAGCACGAGCAAGCTGAGCCCAAATGTGTGTTGCCATGCAATTATGCTATTTGCCCTTAGGGCAAGAATCACAGTTGAAGTAAGTTAATATCAACACCCTTATGAAGTCCTCAAGGACTATTTCTGTGATGGACATGGCACTTATTTGAGAAATCACTGGAAATCTCTGTCATCGTACCTGTTAATATGGATTAGGAGTTTGAATGGTAGTTCCACTTAAGTTTTGGGAACAAATTACATTAAGTTGCTTAATACGATTTGTCTCAAGTTCCATAATACAGGAAGTGTCTCAAAATGCTGACTTAATTTTCCCCTACAGGCTTCATTTTCCATATGGTTTTACTACTCTTTCTTATGATTTACCAAAATTTGCCTTTTTTTTTTTTTTTTTTTTCTTGCCATGACCTTGCACTAATGTAGGAGGACAAGTCTACAGGCTGCCCTGGTCACCTAACTAGATGAAAAGAAGGGTGAGTTTTGTCTTCTTTTTCACCTTTGTCTGGTTTCTCACCTTTGCTAAGGCTTTGGAAGATCTTACAGTGCTTTTTATTTATCCAGGCATGACATCAATACTGGGAAATTATACGTGTGCTTCTGTAAGCAGTAGCTATTAAAGGTTAATTTTCTGTAGGCACAATGATACTAATTTGCACCAAGAATGATATTTTTACAACATGAAGGTGTTGCATCCCCCCCTCAATGGTCTGCTGATCCCTGTTCCCTGACTGAGCCAGGACTTTGACTTGTTCCCTGATTTAAGAGCTCTGTTCCAGAGGTTGGACTGCTCAGGTTTTGATCTGATTGCAAGAGCCCACTGTGGTTGTCAGGCTGTTGTTAGAGACCTTGTTTGACTCCTTCACCTGAAGCTTAATGGGCTTTGTGGTGCTTTCTGTGCATTGCATGGCAGTCCTTGGGCCCCTGCTGTCCCCAGGGCACTCAGGGATGTACCAATGTACCTTCTGATTATGTTTTACAGAATTCAAATCAATCAGATGTTCTTCTCTGAGATTTTGCTTCTTACAACAGCCGTGTTATGGCTGGTTTTTCACAGATATATTAGTATATGCAGATCCCTGCTAGCTCCAAACACTGAGTGTGTGTACACAAGGAGCAGCAGAGGAGGGAAGTGATGAGAATTTTATGACATTTCCGGTCCTTCAGGGCATGTATCCAGAAATGAGGAAATAGGGCACAGTTGAAAGCCAGATTCCTGAACTCCTACTCAAAGTTTTAGGAAAGGCAGGCTCATTTTATCAATTGTGATGACACACTGAATGGTCTACATGATCTCCACAATAAAATACCTCAATCCATTACAACTCCCAAAGCTTCCCTTGTATACACAAACAACAAACAGTCACATTTTCTTGGTTATTAACCATGTGTTGTATGAATTGCCTCTTTAGCACTCTCTCTAAGCCATGGTGAAAGGTTGCTTTGTGTCCAGAACCTCTTTTTTGTCTAACAAGACTACATACTGAGCCAGCTGTCTGTCTGATGCTTTCTTTTTTATTCTCTCTGTGTTTCCACAAACCTCGGGTTTTGAAAGAACTTTTTGGCATACTGAGTAGCATGCTGCTGTGATGAAAATCAAAAGTAAAAAAAAAAAAACCAACAAAATAGCTGCAACTTTAAAGCAGTGCAGTTCACAGAACAGGGAATCTTTCAGGGGAATTGGCTCCATGTGAATGTTAGAATGAATTCGAGAGCTACAAGTTTACCGCTTTAATTCCTCATGTTGCATGGTCAATGACGTCACTGCGAAGTCAAGGAAAATACCATAAAACTAAAAAAAGTTCTTGATCAAGCTCCTCACCCTCCATTTTTGAGAAAAATGTATTCAGATGGGGTTTTTGTATGCTTCAGGATACCTGAATGAATCAATTTTAGCAGCAGAATTTCTTTTGGAGGATACAATTGAAGTGCATTTGTGTTTTGTGTTTAAATATTATCAGATGTCAGATCAGTAATAGGTGGATGTGAAAGACTTGTTTATGTTATTCTAAACTGAATGAGGAATGGCTGAAAATTAAAAGTAAGAGGGTGTTTTAAAGAGAAAATACATAATTGTATATTTGTTTGATTGTTTTGTTGATATTTACAATACACCTACAGCCAAATACATTTCCTGTGCTGCCTTCATTATTAAGTGAAAGGACACAGAAAAGCCACATGATGCTTCTAAAAATCTTGTAGAGGCTCTCTAGCTTTTGGAGCATGT
>NW_026087270.1:3507499-3592499 GCF_022539395.1 Myiozetetes cayanensis
AGGGACTTGTTCAACTCACCACCTCTTGAGTAATGTGAATTATTTATATGATCTTCATATGTGTTCGTTAAGCTATATACAGTAAGCCTAAGTGTAAGTGTTTATTCTGTTCATCCATAAGTGTGTTACCCCAAGCTTTGAACTCAGGCTAACCACAATAAAAACCTTTCTTTTTTTTTGCTGTTCTTTGATGGAAATGGACATCATTTTTTCATGTTGTACAATGGCAGCAGTGTTGTCTCAGTCGGGCACGTTACCACGGGAATGCATAAAGAGACATTTCACATGTTCAGTGTTGTTGTGTTGCTACTTTCCAGACCACCTTCCCCTCCTGCTTTGCAGAGCTGAGTGTACAGGAAACTGAATCCCACCATGTCTTACAATATAAATATGCCACTGTAATGGCTACTGTGGAAGTGATGATTACAATAGCCCTTTTTTATCAATTCACTGCGTTGCTCGAGGAGTCATTAAGTGCTCTTTGTCTGTAGAGGAATGTTAAGCACCGAGAAATAAGAATTCTGTAAAGCAGTCCTGTTTGCTACTTAAAAAACCCTCAGCTCAGATGGAAATAAACTCAAACAACCACTCTTAAATGCAGTACATGTGGATTGTCTAAAGAAGCCCAACTAGTGAAAATTGTATTGTAAGCGCTGTGTGTTTCCAGGTTACTGGAGAGCTCTGCTCATGGTCTGCTTAGAGGCAATGTTTTTGGTGGAAGGCAGTTGCACCAATACAAGTCTAAAATTTTTTAAAAGGGGGTGGAAACAGTAATTTTTCTAACTTAGACTACTACACTTTGGTTTTCTTTACTACCTCTGCTTTCCATTTGAAATTTGTCCAGAACAGCAGTGTTTACACATGTCCTGTTAGAAGTAATGCCAGAGGGACCTCAAAGGCATGAGTCTTGTTCCATTCTTCTTTGGTTAATTTTCCTCAAACATAAGGTATTTTAACACCTCCATAGATCACAGGATGAATAGAGCCTACAGAATCAGACATTGTGCCTCTTTCAGCATTAAGTGTGCTCAGGTTAGAACTTGCTTAATTTATGAGCTGTGAGGCAGCCATGAAGCTATGGGTAGGCATATTGTTAGAACAGATTTCATTTTTTCAGAAAAAAAAAAAAAGAAAAAAGGGAATTTCAATCTGGGTTGGATTTTGTTGGTTTTGTTCTTGTTGTTTGGGTTTTTTTTTCCCAGAACCAAGAGAGGCTTTTTTCTCGTAGTGTTTGTTTGTTTGTTTAACCAGAATTATGTTTTTTCTTTTATTCTTTTTGGTTTCGGGTTTTTTTTTTTTTTCCTTGAGGTTTCCCCACACACACTCTCCTTTCTCTGGAAGTCTTGTATCTTTGTGTGCAGTGGGTTTCCTCCTTGGGAAAGCAGTTATGTTTGGTGGTTTTTCTGCTCTTCTGAACTGGAACATGTTCTTGTGTGCTCTAAGAGCACAGAGCTTTGGAGGATCTGAAAAAGACAAGATATTTCTTGCATTCTTTCTGAGGTCTGTTTCTGACAGTCCCTTGAAACCAATTCAAAACTCTCCCTAATTATAATAGGACAGGTTTGTGTCTGCTTCCAGTCAATAAAGCTTTGTTCTGCCTCAGGGATTTTACTTGTACCTGATTATATAATGGAGGGTTGAAGAATCAGGCAATAGTAATTTTAATCCCTGACTATCTTTCATTCAAATGAAAGGTGCGAAGAGATTGACTGAAAGGAAGAAATGTGAATATGGTACTACTAAAGCAAACATTCTACAGTGAGTTTTGCTGGGTGGGACACTGAGCTCGCCCTTTATTTTCCCTATTCTAAGTGTTTTGGGGTTTGATATTGGACAAAAAGACTGTTTTAAATGATAACTCTCCTCTACTCAGAAAGCTGGAGTGCACTGCTGGAAGCCTCCAGCTCGTGGTGTGCAGCTCTGTGCAAGTGCTGCTCAGAGCATTGCAGTGCTGGTGCAGAGAAAACCAAAAACCCAAACCACTCAGCACTGTATTGAAGGAAGCCTGGGTTTTGTGATCCCTATTTTTCACTGTACAGCTTTCTTGGGGTACTTAGTTCTAGACTTGGAAGCTTGACATTTCCTTCTGTCAAAGCAGTGTTGAAAAGCTGACACATATTAAGTTTTAAACACGGTACTGTAATTTTTCTGTTGTTAACATAGAGTGTATATTTTAATTTTTTGATAGTAAAAATAAAGAAAAATATACTGTAACTTAGGAAACACCCTAGATTTTTTTTCTTTATGAAACTGTTCCAGAAGCCAATGACTTCAGAGAAGACATTTCTAGCTCAGCATCCTGTGATGAATGGTTGATTATCCCATTGTCAGATCTGGGTCTAAAGATTAAAATAAGAAGGAATGTAGTAGGGAGGAAGGGGAACTACATTAAGATGTGAGGTTTGTTTTTTTTGTTGTGCAGCTCTAAAAGGAAGGAGGTTTTGTGCTTTCAGAGATATTAATTTCTCAAGGTGCTCCACACACAAACTGATAACAACAAATCAGCCTCATGGTGCTCCTCGAGACTCAGTTCTGCAACCCACAGCTTGGAGTCAAGGGTGGGAAACCAGGAGCAATAAAGGAGCAAATGCATTCTCCTTACTTTCATATCTGGGTCACCCTAATTGATCCCAGCAGAATTCCTCATTGCTGGACTACCTCAATCAACCCACCTCCATCCTCACCTGGAGGAACTTGTCTCTTTTCCCAGCAGCTGAGGCAATACCTTTGGGGAAGAAGAGGTTTCCTCTGTTACTCCAGGGAAGGTTTTTAACCTCATCACTTCCATAGATGTTGCTGGGCAGTCAACATCACAAACCAATGACAGAACAGTACTTATACCCCCTTGTGTTTGCTTGGACTCATAGAAAGGGTGTTCTACAGCTGGAGTAGATATTTTACATAGCCATATATTTAGTTGCTTTTCTTAATGTTTCGTGCACTTAGAAGTCTTTAATCAGTCTTTAATGTCTTCCTGGAATTTTTGGTAGCTGTAGAAATAACTACAAAGCCTCTAAAATCTGTACAATGTTAAAATACAGACCACTAAACTTACTGAACCTTTGCTGAAAAACAGAAAAAATTCACTCTCAACCTGTATAGTAAATCTCGAGGTTAGAAAATTTTTGTTGTTGCTGCAGAACTTGCTTGTGTGGGATGTTACATGTTTCTAAGTGCAAAAAATCCTAAAGCCATTTAATTAGTATCTTTTGCAGCATTTTGGCCAAGTATCTAGGGTCAAGAAGCATTAAAATCTTTTCAAGAAAGATCATTTGTGTACAATTTTTACTTTCAGATATGGGTATTTAAGTAAAATTCAGTGGAGTTTTATTTAAACTTCTAGGTGCTTACACATTATTCCAAGCATTTTTCTTAATTGAAAATGTTTTATAATTTTCTGATCCTGATGATCCATTTTATTTAGTGGCTCTGAGTGATCATGAAAGATTCATTTATTTATTTCTGTCTAGCTATACCTCTCTGTTGTATCTTCACATTCACAATAATCCTGTAAGAGCTTTTACATCTGTATTTATACCTGGCTGACATGATGATGATAATATGCTCTTTAGGTGAAAAGAAGTAACTGTTTTAACTTTTAGTTTTCCTCTCAGACTAATTTGAAAATGGCAAAAAGGGATTTACCACATGAAAAAAATTTGGTGCTCCAGATGTGAGCCTTGTTTCATCCCTTTCTGATTTCTTTCTTCATCTATTGCATCTACTCCTGAAATATCAGAATGCAAATGCATTAACATTCATTACTTCTGCTGAGGTCAGAGAATCTGAATACTTCCAAATTAAAGATAGTGAATTATCGTGTCTTTAGTCTAGTGGACCTCAAATGCTGACTTGTTCAACTGTCATGATGTAACATAGGCTGCTTTTAAATACTGAAAATTAGTCTGTAGCAGGGCTGTTCTGAGTATTGCAGTGCTCTTTTGTTCATCTTCTTTTTTCATCAGCAGAGCTGTTTTCAGGTGTTCACTTTTCTCCGGAGCACTGGAGCTGTTCCAGCAGCTTGTGCAGTCACAGGGAGCTGCTGAGCTTTGCCAGCAACATCCAGTAGCAGAGGGGAGGGATGTGAGCGGTGCATCCCACCACACACAGGGCAGCAGCTGCACTGGATGGAGCGCTCAGTCCTGGCTGTGCCACCAGTAACTGCAGCCAGTAAGGATTCTTCCTCTGGCTGCCTTGGCACTGCTAACATCTGCAAGTTTAATGCCTGCGTGTAAAATGTTCAGGGTGTGCATTCTGCTGCTTCCCAGAGCTGCCCAGTCACACTTGCCTAGTTAAGGTGAAAAACTCCTAATATTGTTCTCATCAGTTACAAAGCTTAGGATTTGTCAGAAGGAGGGAGGTACCTGTGTTTTTGTTGTTTCTGCCTCCAGTTAAGCTTTAACGTTTTTTGTGTGGATAAGCTTTAACTTCTTCATGGTTTTGAAGGTTATTTAAGTGTAGTGAGCTCGGTTTCATACTACTACAGTTCAGGCAGCAATCCTGTTGAGAAGATGAAAGGCAGAAACAATCAGCTTCTGAGTCATTGCACCTTTTACACAGCCATGTAACCAGCTGCTGCTTCAACCAGGCTGACACTCAAAGCCAGTGAAAAGCTTCCAGAAGAAATGCCTGGTGGACACCTATCCCAAAGCACAGAAAAGAGCAGTGACACTCACTAATGCTGCTGCTTACAACAGCCTGTGAGAGGTTACTGAAAACTCACAGTTCCGTGTCTGATGCATTGATCCCCTGGAAAACAGTAAATTCTGATGGGCATTAGAAAGCTGGAAACGGATAGTGCAGGACAAATTTGTTAAAAGTACAGTTGGAGATTTGCTGGGTAATTCTACGAACAGTGAAAGGGAGAAAAGGCTTGGTGCTAAGCTTGACTATCTGTTGGAGGAATAATAACATTCCCCAGCATTTTTGTTTGAATAGCAAAAGTAAAGCAAAGCAGTGAGAGACAACTATGTATAAAATCAGCACTTTCAAGAGGTAATATAAAAAAAAAAAGGAAAATACAAGCTTGACTTGAGACTTCAGTAGCAGATCAGCATTGTTCCATCAAGTTACTTAGCTGGTTTAGTTTGTTTTTCATATTAAATTGTGTGCCTACAGGTGATTAATGAAGGGCAGTATAGAAAGTGGTCAGTTCTAACAAATGGCCTCAGAATGTGTTTATAGTTATAAAACCTCTATGGCCCAATGAGAAAAAAGGGATTGGTTTAAAACATGTAAGAGAGGTGTGTCCATAATAACTCTGTGTCCACCACAGAACATCAGGCTGCCCTTGCTTGCTTTCCCCTGATGTCCACAAATGGGGAGATTCTCAAAGCTCATCATGCAAGTCGTGTCCCTGCTAACTCTGGGAGTAGGTGCCCACCTGCAAATACTGCACAAACCCTGCTCACCCCACTTCATTTTATTTTCATTCTTTAAAGGCAATGTGCAGCAATTCTTATAGGAAAATACTGTATTTTGCTCTAGATTTTACTTTCTAAGTGTTTTTTCATTTCCCTTTCTTTTCAATATATCTTTAAAATATTCTGTCTAGAAATTATCTTGTACTGCTGGTATTTCATTCTACTGAACAATTGTTTTCATTTTGAGAGTCATCTTTCCCTTTCTTCTGAAATAAGACCTAGACTAAATACCAAAATTCTTTCACTGCATATTATGGCTGAGTGCACTAAAATATAAAAACCTTGATTTAAGGTTTTTTGTATTCAAAGATCATAGGCAAGTGTTCATTTGAAGGTTCAGTGGCATTTTGAAATGAGAACATCATATATAAAGATGTCAGAGATGGAGCCTCCCACAGTGAGGTTGAAAGAAGAAGAACAGAATGAATAGAAGAGTTTCTAGGTTCCAAGGAATTTTAACATCTCATTACTTGAGATTACTCTACATATAATTTTTCAATATTTTGTACAATAGACTTTGAATGTATTGGTTAAAATTATTTCATGCCTGGCGTCAATTTAGTCTTATTTATTATCTCCCTTAAATAAAATCTTAAAAATAGCTGGTTTCAGTGAGTGAGCAATTTTCTGTTAGGTGCAGATTCTTCAAGGTTTCCAAAATGAACTTGTAAATGAAAGCAGACAAGGACGTAGAAGTCCTTTAGCATTTCCTGAGCATACTGGTATTATATGAGCTCAAGTAGTTATAATTTTTGCTAAATTTCATTGCATTGTATACTATATCTTATTTCATCCCAGATTTTCATAATCCTAGAGTTAAAGCTCTTGCTACCTAAATAAGTGATGCTAACTTTCTTAGTCTAATGATCGTGATTATTATAATTTGATATATATAATCAGTACTTTGATCAGTGTTCGTATGTCTTCAGTAATCTAAAAGGTTGATAGAACTGTGGTTGCCTGAGGTAGAACTGGATTTTTGAGCACAAGTGGAAGTACCTCTATATTTGGTCTGGCAGCAATCTTTAGCCATACCCAACAGTGAAACTGAGGTCACTGATGGTCTCATCAGCCACATCTCATCCTAAAATTTGTGTCCATTTCTATTTCTCACTTCTGTGATACAGCTGTAAACACAAGATATCAAATAAATGCCTATGTATTTTCTTAAATATCTCAAGTCTTTAAAAACATCCCATTAAGACATGTACCATATGCTTTCTATCTTTGTACCAGGGGTTTAAAACTGTAATAGTTGTGACCTTTAAAAGTAGAAAGCAACTTCTATGTCTTTTCTAGATATCTAAATTAGGTAAGAATTACATAAATATGTAAAATCTTAGAGCTGGTTATCATATAATCACATCTTCAAAACACCTATTGAAAATACCAAATAAATAACTACATGCATTTATGTCAGACAAATACATCCGTTATTTATTATGTAAGCCTTCTTGAATTTGAAAAAGCTTATAAAATAATTAGTCAAGCCCATGGATGCCTCCCTTCTGACAGTGAAATTAAATATTCCAGTTGATTTACATCACTATTTCTATTTCTTATGCTGTTTGTGGTTGTTTCCTAATGCTGAAGAGAAACTTTCTGTTCTAGATACATCAAAATACCTCTCTGTATCTGTTGCATGACAGTGCTTGGAGCTGAATGGAGAATCAAAAAGGAGGAAGGAGGTCTTAGAAGATAGAACTGCCTTCCATTTTATTCCATGTCTGCTGGAGAAAACAGAGAGGATGTCCTGTGAAGGATATCAGGAAGAGTTTCCTTCTGTGAAGCACTGGAAGTAGCTTTCTAGAAAGTAATTATGTTGCCTCATCCCAAGGAGATTTTAAGAACCAGTTCAATAACATCTCTCTTAGTGAGGAGTAGAGTTGAGATCCTCCCACTGTGCAGGTGGTTGAATAGAGAGAAGGTCCTTACAAATAATGGTCCCTTTGACACAGTGAGAAATGTGGTGTTTGGTAATACATGAAAAATTTTGAGAGTTGATATTAATCCATCAGGTTAGAAATATTTGGGAAGCCTTGCTCTAGATGATCCTTCCAGCTCACCATTTCTGCCATGTTTTCATGCCTTCATGTCCTGCTTCAGCTAATTTACAGTGGCATTACAGTGAGTCACCAGCCATGGTCATATTGAGATCTTTGTTCCTTTCCTCACCGAGGGAAGACTTATTTTATTGGTGTGAGCAGGGGTTGGATAGATGAGCTCTTTGCTTTCTCCAATAAAAGATGGGTGACAACAAAAGGATCCTTCCTTCCAGCTCACTGGGAAACACCACAGCACCTGACTGGCTCTTGAGGAAAGCTCCCTCATCAGAGGACATCCCATGCCTTGGGGGCAGGTGGGTAACAGCCAATGGCAGCACGCTGGGCAGGGCAGCATCCCCTGCCAGCACAGTCTGGCTTCCCAGGTCTGCCTGCCAGGTGGGAAAGCTTCTGCTCTGCAAGAGCAGGACCTGTGCTGGCACTCCTTGTAGCTCAGGAGCACACCAGACCAGAGGGAAGAAAGGAGGGAAGAGGAATTTCCTATTAAAAAGAAACTTCAGTAGAAAAGTCAGACAGAGAAAGAAATAAAATAATCAGATGCAAAAGATAAATACAGTCTGGAAAATTGGGAATGGATTGAAATTGCTAGTGAGTAGTTTAGTCTCAGACAGGCCCACAAAAAACTCCCACCTTGGCACCTGAAAACTGAGATAGTCACTCACAACAGTGCAAACCTAATGAAAAAATGCAGCCTTTCCAAACTGGTAAGATTTCAAAACCTTCTGCTGTCTTGTACAGGACTTTATCCCTCTCCTCTTCTACTAGCTCTGAACGGAGGTTTGCTTGTTATCAGGCAGCATTGCCAGTTCTTACAATTTTATGCTGAACTTCGAGGTATTTGATGCTTTATTTAAACCCTCTGCTTCTGAAAATACCAAAAGAAATTTTTTAAAGGTAAAACGAAACTTTCTAGGTCTCATGATTATGTAGGAAGCTCGAAAGTGTGATCCCAGAAATATACCTTAAGACTTAACCCCTCAACATTCAGAAGTCATCATGTGAATATAAAGAACCCAAGTGTGCTGGAGATTTAAATTTCTTGTCTCTTGGATTTTTTTCTCATCTCATAGATATTATGCCTGTTTTCGTAATTTTGGGAAATCCAGTTGATGATCTGTCAAAGTTTGGAGCAGTGCATATACTGAATGAAGGTTATAATATTTCTACTACAGCTTCAAGCCCTTGTGAAAAAAGAGGATTGGGACTTCTCCCTGGAAACTAGGGGTAAGACATTTGGCATCTCCTGGCTAATACTCTCTAGTATATTAATCAAATTTAAAAAAAAACAACAAAAACTTGCACTAGAAAAAACTAAAAGCATTAGAGCATTTACTTTTTAAGACTTGCCATTTGCTTTCCATGCCTACAGTATTTAAAATTTACACTACTTGGTAGAATCTTCTGTGTTTAGCAGACTCTTTACAAAAAGTTTATTTGATGTTTTAAAATCTTTGGATTATTTGGTAACTGGAGAACATGCAGATTCTTGCAGAAGTGTGAAAATGAGTAACAGAATCATTTGCCATGTTTGCATGTTCCTATTGATTCTAATAATAAATCATTTGCCTTTCTTAAATCTTTCTTCTCCAATTTGCCTTTGTGACCTGGCCCATCCTTGAAAACTCCATTGCTGTGTTCGGAGAGGAGAGGAACAGAACGCGGATTTTCAGATTTCCTTCAAGCAAGTTACTTTTCTAGCCTTTTTCCTCTTGAAGATAACTTTGAAAATCCTTACTAAAACTAATTGAGAAGGTTGAAAGCTTGCCTCAGATTTCCCCCCCGTCCCCTAAAGCTTATTCAGAAGCCTTCTAGGATTGGGCTTTGGGGTCTGTAGGCTGCTCAAATCGAAGGCCAAATCCTCAGAGGTGCTGAGCAGCTCCAGCTACAGACTTGGCTTCTTGTTAGCAGTGGCTTCCAGCAACAGCTGCAGCTCCTACAGGGATCAAGACTTAGCGGCTCTTTGCAACTCCCAACAGGCATTTGTTCAGGGCTGATACATTTTTATACTGCAGTTTCACTTGCAGTAGGATGTTTTCAAAAGCCTGTCTCGTGTGCAGTAGCTCAGACCTTTTGCATTTTGCTAAAGATCCTTCTCGTGCAGCTTTATGAGGAATCAGAGTCTTACACAGTCACTGAAAGCACCCAGTTCTGTTTGCAGTCTCAGCCTGATGGTTTGCTTGCTTGGACAGGAATGTATTTTGGGGAACCTTAAGCCTAAATTATTTCCCAGTTTGATGTCTCCTCTCCAGTAGAAAACACAGTTTCACTTGAAGTGGTTGACAGTATGATCCAGCACCCCTCCCCCTCCTGTCCTTGTCACAATCACCTCTCTAAATGCTTTATTCATTACATTTTCATTGTCTTGAATTTATGCACTGAGGAAAGTGGGCTCCCAACATTATGAATGTTGCTTTCAGTCTGCTTAGCATGTCATTTTACTGCCACAGACAGAACTTTCCCCTCTCCCTCAGATGTTTTCTGCTGAGCAGCTTGACTCCAGTTTCTGTTTTCTGCTCCACATCCAAATAGTCTCCTTTTTACATCCCCTTCTTTTAGTGAATTCTGTAAAAAAGTTGCTAAAGTGAAGGATCAAATGTTGTAACAAATACATCCCTGACAACCCTGTGATGGCTGGTTCTGGTCACACACTGGTATAAACTGGCAATAACTGGTGATATCAATAATTACCAAAACTTATCTTGAGCATACTGGGGAAGCAACATGTCACTTGTTACACTGAAGTTTACAAAAGTGATCTGAATTATAATAATATAATATATTCCATTTATATAATGATTTTGGTGAATGCAACTCAAAGTTTTCTAGGTTGAATTATTAACTCTGTTTTACAGATGAAGACATAAAGTTGAAATGAGCTGCCAGGTTCGTGCTGCAGGTGAGTGGTACAGCTCAGAACAGTCCAGTGAACTCTCTGGAGAACTCTTTTGGCTCCCTTTATTTACCTTAGGAGTCTTCAAACAGTAAAATGAAAGAGAAGGGGACATGAGAGGAAATTAAACCATATAAAGACAACTAGTCAGCCAGCTCTTCCTCCTCAAAAGCACAAAATAAAAGTTTCATTCAATCCCAACAAACCCAGATGTCACCAATTAAGAGCAAAAGTAGGAACAGACAATTCAGGCCTTTTGTTGTTGTTTTTAAAAGTGGCTTTTCTATTGAAGCCATATCCATACATGTGATGCAGATCAGACTAATAATACACATTTCCAACTTCTAGTCTTTCTTTGTGATAACATTCTGTTCTGTGTTTGCCAAACAAAAGCTTAAACACAAATGAAAATCAGAATACCAAATGACAAATTCCAGCACTAAGAAATTGAACAAACCAGCAAATCATATCCCATATCCCAATTTCTAATAATGGTGCTGTATATAAAGAAATAAACAAGCTAAGAAGTATTTCCACTCACTTCCAATCATACTTGACATTCAAGTGGTTTACTCTTTTCAAAATACTAAAAGATAATTAGATTTTTTTTGTGTGTAAAATGTTCATATGGCTATTTCATTTTCCTCCTTCCAAATCTGTCCAAGTTCTCTCCTGTGTTTCTTTAAAAAGCAGTATGCATGGGTCTTTCCTAGCTTTTCCTGGAAAGAGCTGGGCCTAAATGCAAAAAACAACTTAAAATATGACAGTTTTTTAACATGTGCACAGCAGTATGGCTGTTGCTGTGCACAGTTTGTAGGCTTGGGCTCTGGAGAGGAAACTGAACTTTGTTGTAGGATGTAGTCTCCATGAACAGCACACGGGGAGATGTTTCTCAGGAGCTACAGAAACTCCCTGGCTGCTCAGAGTCACCTGGAGCAGTCCAAGGCTAGCCAGGAAAGAGCTGAGGTGAGGGATGTGTGCTAATGACCCTGCCAAGCTGATGAGCCAAAGGAAAATGTATGGGGAGGGCTTGTACATGTTATTTTTCTTTCAGATTTGTCCCACTGCTTGGCAGGACCACGAGGTTTGGGTGAGGAGGAGCAAGTGTCTCTCCACTGCAACAGCCTGCAACTTAGTTTAGGCTTGAGTGTGTTGTGAAACCATACCCTTGTGCTTCAAAACCCTCCTTCTCTTATAGCAATGCAGGTCCAGGGGGAGTTCCAGGAGGGTAAATTATGTAAATCTTGGGGAAGGGTGATTAGTTTCTGGCATTCAGACATAATGAAACACATCCAGCACATGTGTGGTAACGTGTGGCATTAAACATCCATTCACAGATTTTACCCCTTGACTGGCATTATGGAAATGTTCACTCAGGGTCACTCTTCCTTTCCAAAAATAAACCTGGGACTGATTACAGACGGAGTTGCATTGGAATCATGTGAAACTCGTGGGTTTGAGTCCAGAGGAAACGTGGGAGGTTCTTGTTGAGATTTTAAGTTCACTTGAATTTGAAAATCAGGATAAAACTTGGGGAGGGAGAGAGTGAACACACATGGATCCACAGGAAAGAATATGTTCAAACCAATCCCTTTGAAATGCAACTGCCAATGGCTTTAGAAGAAATCCTCACTCAAAAAATTAAATCAAAACACATTCCTTTCTCTTAAAAGTCTAACTTTTAATGCTACCAAATATCCCTCTTTCCATTTTGGGCACTACTGTTTGCTTGAACAAATAATAATAAAAAAGCATAATGTGTTGCCCAGTGTCCCTATTGGAGCTCTAAAAGCAGAGGAAAAGTATGTTTTAATTAATTTATAAACTAAAGATTATTTCCTGCACTGCCAGCAAAAATCCTGTTTGCCGACAAGGTTCTGGCTTCAAACATTATCAGCAACTGGCAGGATGAGTCCTTTTATGTAAATGAATTCATTATTATTAATTTCTGCTGGTGCTGAACGATTTATGAACTGCTTTTCGAATATGGAAAAGTGGTTCATGAATCAGAGGGGAAAAAATGTTCAAAAAGTCCTGGGTCGATAAATAACAGTAGTCATTCATGAATCCCGCCCATGGTGTCTTTTATCTTCAGTAGGGAGAAGATCAAAATGATAAAATAGTAATGTGCCAACAAAAAAGGATTGAATGGGCAGAGACTAGTAACATTGTCCTCTTGGAGCCTTAATGGGCAGGGATGAATGGTGACAGACTATCCTTCACTAGCAGGCAGCTGCACACTATCATTCTCCCAAGGTGAAAATGTTCTTTTTTCCTGCCACACAGAGCCAGAATAAGAGGGGGCTGCTGAGCAGAGCCCCGCTTGTCCCCCTGCCTCCACAAACATGCACAAGCTGTGGTTGAGGGATGGTGCTTTTCAAGGAATACAAGCCCATCGTGCACAGACGTCGTAATTGCAACCCTCCCCGGGAATCTCATGCTTCCTTTTACACCTCGTCACTGCCAGTCTTCCTGGAACTAGGATGGTACCCAGTTCTTCTCTGCGAGGGAATGCAGCCCCAGTTGGATTTTGAAGACTCTTATTTGATGAAGAGGCATGAAAAGTAGTTGACTGAAAGTGAGAAATCTGGCAGCTGTTCACCTTACTCCTGCTCTCTGAGCATGCCACCAACCCTCAGCAGATTAGTGCCTTAAGGATAGTACGGTGTGTACAGCAATTTACATTGGCCTTGCTTAGTGAAGGCACTGTTTTTCACCTGTGTTTGAAGAAATCAGGCTGAAACACAAAATATCTCATGTACCAGCAGTGAATTGTGGTCATAGAAGTGGTGTTTTCTCCTTCAGGAAATCCTCTGATGTGCAAGTGCTCACAAAGAACTGGGCCAAATTTGTCCCCAGTCTAATTTCACTCAAATTACAAAGTTGTGCCTAGAATGAGTTTATTCCATTATTATTCCAATGCAAAATGTAGGGCAACTCTATGAAAAGGAAGTAGAGAGGGTCATAAAAAATTCTGTTCTCTAATTAGTTTTTCTTTCTACAGCTTTGATATACAAAGAAATTACAAGTGCATATCGTGATTGTTTGCTCTTAAGTAGCTTTGCTTGTCTAAGAACTTCAAAGTCCTTTCAGGTATTAGTCACAACATCCTGTGAGGTATGAGGAATTCTATTAGCACTAAAGATGAGGGAAACGAAGGAAAAGTTACCTGCAGAAGGTCTTGAAAAGATTTTGACAGACTCAGTAGTCAACTTAGAATAATTGACAACTTCTCCTATGGAACCAATAGTCAAAAATATCTTCCAGAAGAGGAAAATAAAATGATAGATTTGTAGCTGGTTTTTAGCCTTATTCTTATATATATAATTCAAACTAATATTTTGTCCATTTTCTTTATTTCAGATTGACAAAGGACAAAATCTTATGCTTCTGAGCTCAGCAATGAAGTTTTAATCACCCCAACATACATCTTTCCCCAATATATATTTTTCTGTCTACCAAAGACATAATGGCTGCTCCTTTTATGGGAAACCAGGATTTAATCCAGTAAGTCTGTGAGAATCAATATTCTTGTGAAATGACACCATGTTGAAGTTATTTTATGTTATGTTGATGGTTAGCTAATTTTGTAATGGAGACATTTCTTCTAGAAGCAGACATAGTATAATTTAGTGGTAAAAACGTCAATCACAAGGGGTTGAACACTTATGTCAGGGCAGGAAGAGGGCAAATTTATTGATGGAAATGTATCTATATACTCTTTGTGGCACTTTGACCTGAAATATCCATTTTGGTTATAATTTTGTTTTGTGAAAATGACATCAACTGCAATCACTAATGTAAAAATGACACTGGAATGCTTTGTTCCAGAGGCCTGATTTAAAAGTCCTGCTGCTGTTTGTTATAGTAACAGCTTCTCAACAGCAAGGAATTAAGGTACTCATTTAACTGCTCCTTTTCTCTGTTTGTAGGATTTTGTAATACATGACAACATCAGAAAAAACACAGAGTTCTTTTTCTACTGTTTTAATTGTTTAAATAATAAATAGATAGCACGTTTTATAACGACAGTGAAATAACCAAGAGAAGGAGACATGGTGCTCTGGCTGGTTCTATATGTGGATATATTCCTGGGTGGCTTTTCTTCATAATGCCAGCTAACCACCCACCCAAACCCATAAAAAATAACAATAGCAATGGGTAGGAGAGGATGGAATAAAAAAAGTACAGAGGTTGAGAAAAAATAAGTGGCAAGGATGGAGACAAAGAAAAAGCACAGTGCAAAATTCAGGGAGTATAGGGATGTCTCATTTGTGACTTCAGCTTTTTTTTTTAACAAAATTACAAAATCCTTTCAATTCAATGGACTCTGATATTATTACTCGAGATTTACAGTGGTGTAACTAAAAACAGAATCTGGCCAACCCTCATCTTAAATAGGAAAAAATCATTAGGAGCAACATGAATTTTACAGAGAACTTGTGCTATAATGTGAACTACTGGCTATTGTCTATATTGTGCTGGACTATCCTTTCTGAAAATAGTGCCTTTTACCAAGTAACATTGTGATACCCTAAACAGTAAAGGCTTAATCTCTGGGCTAGTCCTGAGAAATCTGCACTTCAGTGTCAAGTGATTCTAACACAATTGAAATTTTAATTTAGAATTAATAAGGATGGAGTCAAGCTTTCCTATCTTCTCCCCTTCCATATACACCCCTTGCAGGACTATCATGCACAGCCAAAAGCTCACTTTTCTCTAACAATCATGTTTTTTCACTGAGATGTACAAAATTCATAATCTGCTTTGTAAATCTTAGTTCTTGGCTCCTTTTCAGGCAAACAAATGACAGGATCGGAGACCATCCAATGTCCTGCTCTGGTGAGTCATAATGATTTTATCACTTAAATACAGAAAAACTGTTTAGAGTCTGAGTAGGTCACAACTTTCAGGCAGGACTAAAAGTGGGAATGTGTCCTGTATTTTAAGGCCATGATCTCCAAAGATGTTTCTTTTGAGTGGTGCTCTAGGCTTTCTATAGATTGATTGATTGGAAGCAGTCCTCAAACAACTAAAGGCTGCTCATTAGAGAACGTAGAGAACTGCTCGTAATCCCTGCTAGAATAGATCAGTAGGTACTAATACAAAAGTCTATTTGCACACTATCAAGCACAGCTAGAACAGCTTGTTCACAGGTTGCCTGTCCTGTATCTCCACATGGGCTGGGAGGAGGTAGGTCAGGAAAGCATCTGATCCTCCCAAAAGTTAGGACTGCTCTTAATGAGTGGTCACTGATCTACACAGTGAAGAAGAATCAAAATAAGACTGAAATTAGGCTCACTTTCACATTTTGACATCAGATCATGGACAGTTAGTATGTGCTGCAGAGAAATTCTGACTGGCAGGAAGATTAGAACAAATTCTTATTTAAAAAAAGAAAAATGTAGCTACTGTTGTGGTTGTTTGAAGCAGAATTTTTGTTGTTGTTGTTTTTTCTTAACCCTAGACATTTTAGTTCTGCCCATTTGCATAGGTAATATTGCTATCGTATTTATTCACACTGCTCATAAAAGAGCACATCACAAAAGTGCCTGGAAAATAAAACTCCAATGAGAAGGGACCCATCAAGTTTAAATGGAGGTTTATATTGCAGCATTATGAGACAGAGGCTTGCACATTTGCAGCTCCCATGGCAGAAAGTGAAACTCTGAACAATTAAAGCAGCGCAGACATCCTGCCCTAAAGGACTGTAAGCATTTAAAAAAGCAGCCATGACCTCCCTTTACTGGGCCTGTTTTCTATTTAATTTACAGTCTTTATTAGCCAAGAAAATCTTGGCTGGATCTTAGTCAAAGTGATGAATATACAAGCATTTTGATCTACAGTTTGGGCCACTTCAAAGTATTCTTTACTTTATGATCATTTGTAATCAAGGTCAGAGCTCTGGTGGTAATTTAGATACCACCTAAACATACTTATAATACCAAAATTGCTTTGCAGTAGCATGCATACTGTCCTTTCTATTTTTGCTCATGATAAGGTTGGAGTTGCAAATGCTCAGGTTCTCAAAAAGTTACTCCTGTAAGTATGTGTAAGCAGATCCATACGTAAGTTTCTCTTATTCAGTTCCCACAATGACACACAAAAAATGGAGCATATATATATGACAGAAAGAAATTGTTTTCATTTCTTTATTTATTGAAATATGAGCTTACTAATTGGGAGAATAGGGAGAAAAAAAAAAAGCCCCCAAAAATCCATTAAACCTTTAAAGAGGAGTTTTTATTCTCTTTGTCTTTGCTTTTTCTTGATTTTCCGGGTTCTTTGCTCATGCTACGAGACATAAGCAGTTTCAGAAGTGTTCCCCTTTTCAAGTACAGGGACTCTTTCATGCCAGCAGCATCTTGCAAAACAGAAACTAAAGGTGTGCCCACTGTTTAAATTTCATCATCTTAGGTTCTAGGCCTATTTCTTCCTAGATATTATGTCTTTCTAGACATTATGTCTTTCTACATCTTTCTCTCTAGATTTATGCTTGCTAAGACAAACCTTCTGATTCTTGTACTTCATTTCTACAGTCTGACGTTTTGACAAGCACAACTCAAACATTCATTTGAACCCCAGCACTGAGACCAGTTTCTTCAGCCTTGGCAGGCACAGACCTTGTCCATTCACTCTGACACTGATGCAGGGGTGCATTTTCAAAGTTAATATTGTATCATGCACCCTTTCATCAGCTCCTTTTCTCTTGCAGCTAAAAACATCCTATGGATATTTTAAGGCCCTCATAGGCTCTTCTGGGCCGTTTGTCCCTATCACATCCATGAGGTACTGACAGATCAATGTGCATCCACTATTCACAACAGATTTCATCCCTGATGTCTTAAATCTTGAACTGTACTCATTTTGTTTCCTTCTGTAAGGGTCCACTCCTATAAAAATCTGCCAAGCTACTATACTTGCCCTTCTTCACATCCTCCCTTAAAACTCTCCTCTGCTGTGACACCTTAAAAAAAAATGATAGTGGTTAAGCAGCTGATGTGCTGTGACTGCATAGTGATCATAATTATCTCCCAGTTACCTTGTCATTTCTACCCCTCTCCCCATCTGTTTGCTGTCACTTGTCTTTTGCTTAGATCAAAGACTCTTTGGGGTATGGATCATGCCTGTATTTCCTGTGCATTTGGGTACTGTCCTGCAGGAGAATCTCTGGTTCTAGGCACTACAGCAGTGCACATATATAAAAATTACTGTTTCTAAAGTAAAATCCTCTGCATTTTTGTATGCATAAATTATAGCCACATCCTGTAATCCATTTTTCAGGCTAAACAATTGACTTCAATGGGAGCAGAGCCAGGGCAGGAGTTGGCCTATAGTCTTTGCTCAAAGCAAGCAACATAACATATTATTAATCACCTTAAATAGAGACTATCACATTCAGTGATGCAATCCTACCTGTGGATAAAATAAATACCTTTCCAGAAACCTTACGACTTCTCTCATTTACACTAGGCCAGGCTGCTCTTAAGAAAACTATTGTTCTGCCAGGGATAACAAGATTGCAGTGACTCCCTGGTCATATTGCCTTCATGTTGATGGCTTGGAGGTTGGCAAAAGGGTGGTGAATACCCAGAAGAGTCTATTATGTGCCACTCTGTCTTTGCCCAAGGGCTCTGGAGGTAGCTCTTCCTTCCCATTCAGAGTTTCTATCTCCCTCTAGAGCAACAGCCCTTCTGGGAGCTGTGGTTTTGAATTTTATTCTGGATTTTGTTAAAATTTATCCTTTTCCATACTGCATCCATAGGCCTAAAGCTGCTGGTTATAATTCACCAGAGTCTGGGGGAAACAATCAGTATGGCCAAGAGTGAAACTTGAATCTCCAGCTCTTTGTACGTGCCTGCATCACAACTGTCGGTGGGGAGAGGTGGCTGCAGAGGCCACTGTGTCCTGTCCTGTTCCTGAGGAACGACAGCTGTGTGCTTCCTCCCATGGAACTTGGAAGAGCTGCAAAGGAGAGGAAAGCCAAAGCCAAAAATAAAAACATGCGCAAAAGCAATGAGCAAAATCTGCCAGATTCAGGGAGCCGTTGTACTGCTGGAGGCGAGCCAGAAATCTGTGGAAGTCCCCTATTAATGCAATGGCTTGGTTGCAATTGCTTCCCCCACACCCCACCCCTTCCTTCCCCAGGTGAATCTTGTCTTGCACGTATAAGACAGGCCACAAAAAGCACATACACTTTTTTTCCCCATAGTTATAATGTTTGTTTTACAGGCTTTCTGCCTAAAAGTGTATTTTCCTCCTCTTCTCTTGCAAGTTTTGGGGCTTCCTAAGTTGCTGATGTGTGAAAGTCAGACAAGCCCTTAACATACTCAGTAAATCCAGTCTGTATATGCTTACTTTCTACTCAAATTGATTGTTATTTTAACAAAGTGCTAATCTTAAATAAATGTTCATAGATCAGGTTGCTTTCCACTTTCTGCCAATGTTTAGGTCATTAGATGCTGGGCTGTAAATGAACCATGCAGATAAGACCTAATGTTAAATATCTGGGATTTTTCTATAAAGGGAAAAATTCAGTAAGGATAAGAATCTCATTGCTTCAGTCCAGAAGACAGCTATTGACTTTCCAGCACTAGGAAGGAACCTTCTGAAGCATTTTCTGTTTGCCATCATCAGGAACAAGGTGATCCTGGTCTGATTCAAAACCCCCTGTTTCCATTGGCATAAGGAAAGTGCTCATAGAAAAATTACTCCAGTGGAACAAAGCATATATATGGGACCAGAAGTACACTCCAGGTTCCTCTCCAGCCTTTCCCAAAAGGACATAGCATGTCTTTCTAGAAAAGGGAGTTATGGTTTGTGGGTTTGGTTTTCTTTTTCCCTCAAAGGACATAAGAATTGTATAAATTTATACTGAACTCATTTTTTACTATATTCTCAGTAATGTGTCTCTATATACGTATATTTTGGGGTTACTTCAGTCAATTCTTTCTGTGTGATTGGGGAGAAATTTGTTTAAATATTTTGAGTGGAATACTATGCTATATCTGAAAATTGCCTGTTCTTTTCTATCTCAGAAAAGCATGCAGTACTGAGTAGATAAAGCAAAACTTCATATTTATTTTAGATAATTTAGTCTCTAATTATACAAAAGTGATGTGAGGGAGATACACAGAATCTGACCCAGAATTATGACTAGAAAATAATAATATTATCCTAATTAAAAACCATATAAGAGTTTGTTATCCAGCCTCAAATCCCTGACAGACTTGTATGCTCAAATAATCGCAGCATTTGCAGGCTAAAGATTTAGTAAAAGTTTCATGGAAAAAAAATCCCTAATGAATTCTCAGTGTTTTTTAATATTGTGCCTCTTCTATAACAATGATGGCTTTTGGGGACTCTTGCTCACTTATGGGACATGTGGGTCATTGGAAAGCTTGAATATTCATTATGAGATGAGCTGGAACTGGATGTGCAATATGTTTGGTTGAGAACTAAATTTTATGTAAATTCTACAGTGATGTTTTCTGGCTCAGTTAGAATCCATTCTACTGTTTATCTTTATACTAATAATGGTCTCTTGGGCTTCTTTTTAAGCCTCTCTGTATACTTTTTTTTTTCTTTTAAAATGAAAGATGAAGATCCAAAGAAAACAATTTTTAAAGATAGAAATAGAAACACTAGGTAAAAGGAATTAGCAATGCAATCTCTGCATATATTATGGGGAAATCTACTGCAAAATTGCAGCTTGGAATTTTATTCCTAGGACATTAACTGTTTCATGTTTGAACAGTGTTGCTGCTTTGGTCCCCCATTTTTAAAAAAACCCTTTGGGTCTGCTTTTTATATCTATTTCTGGATTTTTTTGTAATATTTGTTAAAATATTACTTCTCCAGAATGGTAAACCCAGTTCTCTGGAAGAAATAAAATCTGTAGCATAGCTCTGAAATGAGAATTAACCTTGATTACTACAGTAATTTACTAATCAAAACTGGAGACCTGCTAATCAAGCCTGAATTACCAGCTGCTTGATTTTTATAGTGGCATAACCAAAATTGAACATTTGGTAAACAAGAGTCTTATTTATGAGGGGGTAAAATTGGCATATGGCCATATTCATCTTAATATATTTATCACTATATTGTGGTTTCCTTATCAGCTGATGTAGGCATAACTTCAGCCTTCCACCTTACCCTGGAAAGATGAACATTTAATTTTAGATTACCCTAGAATTGGAGTCAGAGTAAAATTTCACATTTTAAGGGGTTTTCTGATCTACCTGTTGTTTTTGGACCCCAGGAGGAGAACAACTGATACATCACAACAGCCTCGTGTTGTAGAGCTGGTTAGAAAAGCACCTGGGAATAAAGGGAGCAGAAAACTGGGAGCAGAAACAAGAGGAATGGAGAAGTGCCAGTGAGCAGACAGCTGGGAAAAGCTGCAGGAGGAGATGGCAAAGAGCATCCACGGTGAGCCCGGGGCTGAGGGGGAGCAGGAGGCTCTAGAGAGGCAGGAGAGAGGGAGAGAACCCAGGAGAAATGGTGGGAGTGAATCACCGAGGGCCTGATGGAGGAAGGCACTGACCGCTCCTGTGAGTAAGTGCATCGCTTGTACAAAGGGACGATGTGCCAATTATTGCAGCCTATCTGATGGGTCTGGGATTTTTTTAAGTAGTTGTCTGGTTTCCATAAGTGCAACTAATTTCATGTTTTTAATCATTTCTTTTCGGTCTGATTTCTGTTCATTTTCTCCAGCTCCCAGATGGCATCCTGTATCCACCGACACAGAAAATAATTTCCCAGTATTTTCTTTAATGAATGACCTATTATGAACAAGCAGGAAAAACCCATATTGTGCAATTCTTCCATAGAATAACCGATCATTAATATAAATTGAGAGAAGCCCCCAAAATGGAATTTGTTGTTGTTGTTGTTGTTTGAGCTGTATACAGTGTTTTATTAAGGTGGCTTGTATGGGGTTTTTTAAATGTCTTGTTCAAATGATATTGTCATGGGTTACTGTGCAGTTAAAAAGGTAAAGAACAGAAACACAAAAAAGATTATTTCTAGAATAATGTGTACAGCATGAAATTCTCAGCTAGTCAGGCTCTTCCCCATTCTCTGCACTTAACTTTAGACCTAATCCCTCATTCTCTCGATTCTTAGCATAGAAAATATATACTAAAGCTAGTGCTGCTTCCATTTTTTCACCATCTTATCTCACAAACCTGAAATACTGCTTTTCCCTTTAGGTCTTGAATGTACTTATGCCTAACAGGAACGAAGGAGCTCAGGGATGAATTGAAATGCACAAATGGTTTATAGCCTATTTAAACCTTGGAAAACACGTGTGTGGAATGGCTGTATGTTTAGACACAAACCTGCAAAGCTGCAAGGGGCCACAGCTCAGCAAGTGAAGCCCAGATGAGAGCAGCAAACTTACCTGCTGGGATCCATGGGCAGGCTTCAGATGGGTTTTAATCGTCAGGAGAATGTGAGCAACTACAAGGCAAACCAGAGTGCATTTCCTAATACTGTGTACTCTTGGCAGGAGGGACGTCCATGAGGATAAAGAGTCCAGATTTTAGGGATGGATCCTGTAAGTACACTCAGAAGGTAATGGCTTAGAATATTTGGAAGGCCAAGGAAAGAAGAGTGAAATAAGTGGCTTAGAGTTTGTCAGGGGGGATATTTCCCCCAACAACTAGAATAGGGCTCAGCTCCTCTTCAGTTCACATCCCTGCTTCCCCCTAAAGCCACATCCATGCACCCAAAAACTTTCCTCAGTATTGCCTTACATATTTAGGATGACTTTTACCCACCATCAAAAACTTAGAAGCCAAAAAAATCCACCTGGAAATTGGGATTATTTCAAACTGCACTGGAAGATAAGAGGAGCTCCATAGAGAGAAGGAGCATATGAAGTCACTGAGGAAGGAGTGCTTGCGAGGAGGGAGTGATTGCTAGGGAGGAAGGCCAGGGAAAACGTGGAAAACAACAACAGAAGTAGTGGCAGAAAAACTGGGAAGAGGGAGCAAAAATGGTAAAGTGACACCATAATGCTTTACTGTCTCTGAAGCAAGGGAAAATTATGAAAGCATTCATTTATTCATTTTCAGACAAAGAAAAAAAACTAGGGCATAAAAAGAGGAGGGAAAAAGAAAGAACAGAAAGTAGAACATGTGAAGGAAAAGGGCAGCAAAGAAAGAGGAAATTAGGAGAGAGGAGAAACAAGTGCTGGAAGTAAAGGAGTAGATGGTGGAGGAGGAGGCAGCACAAAGAGATCCGACGTACAGGGCTTTTAGGTAAGTGAATTTTATTTGTATATGTCATTTCCTCCTTTTTATTGCATTTCTTTGGCAACCATCCCACAGTTCCATAACCTATGGGTGGGTGGGAGGAGGTGGCTAAGAGGGCAGAATGGTAGTTTTTGGCAGAATATTGACATGACTTGAGTCAGGTCATTACTTGTGGTTGTCATTAGACAAATAGTGGAACTGGGTTAATGGGGCAGGTGTTTATGAATCCTACAGGCTAGAGGAGGCTCAGCTTTCAAAACCTGACTCACACAGAAAAGGAGAGGCCCAAATGATTCAGTGCAGTGAAAGCAATGGTGAGCAGTGATTTTGAGTGCTGCAGGGGCCACAGGGACCTATTTCAGATTTATGAGATGGTTCTCAACTGTCAGATGTTCTTCAGCCTCCCAGCAGACCTTGGAAGGTGGACACTGAATAGGTTTCTGTATTGTTAAGTTCCTTCTTCGCAACCATCAGATGGAAATATTTTTTGTGGTGCAAAATGAGATCCTGAAGCACAGGTATATGGCAAAATATGACTTTCAGGGAAAATGTTCTGAACTCCATCTTTTCTGAGTACCTTGGTTTATTTTTGCCCTCTGTTTAACTCTTTACAGGCTTTTTTTCCTAATTATCTTGAATTTTTAGTGGAAACATTTATCAAACATACAGTGTCAAACGAAATGAGTCAGGATTTTTGAAGACTTTGGAACACATGCAGAAGCTGCCATCCTGAGTCAGACAAAATGTCCATGTAGACCAGTATTTTCCCTCTGAGAGTGAGAGGAGCAAATGTCTAGGGAAAAAGTGTATGAACTCTGATATATCACTCATATAGGGCAATCCTTCTTCCCCTGTGTGCTTCTGCCCTCTGAGGATCAGTGTCAGAGGCATTTTGATTTGGAGGCTGGATCTGGATCATCATGTTTAGTAGCTGGTGATGGATTTCGTTTG
The DNA here is from genome assembly GCF_022539395.1 of Myiozetetes cayanensis. Classification (NCBI taxonomy): domain Eukaryota; kingdom Metazoa; phylum Chordata; class Aves; order Passeriformes; family Tyrannidae; genus Myiozetetes; species Myiozetetes cayanensis. Next base: position 3,531,090 of record NW_026087270.1, read on the forward strand.
CATGATTTCATGTAATCCCTTTTATGGTCCATTTACACTTTTGACCTCCGCACCATCCTGTGGCCATGAGTTCTGTAATTTCATTATGTGCTGTGAGGATAAAATACTTCTTTTGTTTGTTTTAAGACTGATGCCTGGTCATTTAATTGGGGCTCCTAGTCCTTATATTTGTGGCAACTGTTGGATAGCTTAGATATATCTTAGAAATCAGGTTTTTGAAACAGAAAATCTCTCTTGCAATTTTAAAGCCTTATGATCAGGCAAGCTCCTCCTCTTGTGAATCTTGCCATGGAAAAAGAAAAAATTCTCAGCTCCAACTGCAGCCTGATGAAATTAGAATTAATTAAAGCAAGTGTAGTTTTATAGGGTTCATACTGCACAGATAAGTAGCCTTAGACTTATATGTCCTATACGATTCACGTCTTATGTCACATCACAGTGCTCTTATCAGTTCCATAATGTGTGAAATAATCCATTTGTAATGCCATGATCTGTGGCAGAACTATTAAGTCATAAGTGCAGCAATGGGAGAGTGTGTTCTTTGAGTTCTCTGCAACAGCAAGAAGGGGAAAGGCCTGGAAAGTCAATTAAAAAACTAGGGCTAGACTTGGAACAAGTCACCTGAGCATGGGCAGACAGCAATGAACAGTGGAGTGGACTAGGGTGTGAACTCACAGCTTCTCAGAAAATTTGATAATTTCCATGTTCACATGCCAGCTGCCTGGTATCTGATGTAACTGTGATTATTTCTTTGCCACCTGCATCTAAGCTGTGTTGTGTTTGGTGCTGAGTGAGAGCCTGTATTGGGTGCTTGCTGTGGGGCAGCTGACAGGGCTGTGCTTTGGCCTGTGGTAATTTGCCTGTACACTCCACCCTTGGTTTCTTGGCCTCTGTGGTCCCTGACCAGGTAGAGAAGGAGCCAGTAGCTGTGTGGGCTTGTCTAGCACAGCAACAGCAGAGGTGGGCCTGGGGGAATTGGAGAACCATCCTGTGAGCAGGAAGCAGTGTGGAAGGATCTGTGCTTTCTCCCAGTCTCCCATATTTCACCCTGTGCAGGCTGGAGCAGGAAGGAGAGACAATGTGAGGCAGTGTTTCCATCTCCCTACAGCTGGTAGTTATCCAGCATCCTCTCTGCAGCATCTTCCAGTTCTGTGTTATTGTGTATCATTCCAGTCAGATTGCTTCAGAGAGAGACAAAGAACAGATTCCAGGATAAAATCAAAACTGTTCCAGAAATGCACTGTGTGTGGCAGTATTTGGAGCAGTGGTGAGAGGTTAAAAAAAGAGTTTGACCTGAACCCAAGAATCAAATTTAATGTCAGAGAATTTTATGCAACACAAGGTGTGGTGGAACAAAGACTGTAGGGGGGTCTCGTTTATATTCAGTTAGGACGAGCGATATTCAGCACTTAAAAAGAAAAACAGTGTAATGGTTTTGACTGAATTGTATGAAGAAACAAGATAACTTTAACAAATATCACAAAACATGTCACAAATCAATTGTATTGAAAATATATTGGGTTTCTTAAAAAGAAAAGATCAGAAAAGGAAGCAGCACAAGCAGGAGGAGAGACAGCACACAAAGATTTACTTCTGAGTGCTACAAAATATTGAACTAAAAATAACATTAAAGATGAAATTTGCAATGAATCTCAAGCTGCTAAATTCCCAAAGGCTGGGTCTGCCAAAGGCTCTGTTGGTTTCCTCTGTTCTTTTCTGTCTTTATTTAAATATTTTATACAGTTGTCTATGTTCATGTGTAGCGCGAACTGTCATTTATATTTCAGTCCACTCTAAAATGGATCTTAGACTATCTCAAGCTGTGCGCTGCAGAGAGTAGTTTTGAACTGAGAGGTAAGTTGAAGTGGTAGGGACAAATGAAGACTGATATTTAATGTAGTTTTTGTGTACTCATATTTTGCTGTCATGTATTTTGCCTTAAAACTGATTTGTAATTTTCTGCATTTTGTGACATTATGATAAGATGTGATGCGAGTGTGGTTTCCATTTAGCAAATACATTGATGTGTTTTTGAGTCAGAGTGGCTGAATTCTGAATTCTGACCTTAGGGTTTAATGTTTAGCAATAACAACATGCAAGTTTAGATCTGCAGTCTTAAATGCACCTCCTTGTGCTTTGGGCTTGCCAAGGTCAACTTTTTAATATTAGACAGTCTTAAGCTTATTTTAGATTCACTCCTGTGGTAGGCCCACAGGGTGCTTAATATCCTCACGACTCCATTGTCTTAGGAATACAGGGCTCACCTTACATAGAAAAATTGGGACTCAACGGTGGAGCTGGATGCTTGGGAGAGATTCTCTCACCCTTCTGGTGTTGGGGGAGGAAGCAGAGAGACCTGTTATATCCCCTACAAAGACAAATTGCAGCAGCCGTGGTGGCTGGGGCACAGTGAGAGCTTCCTAATTGCTCCCTGCAGGGTGGGAGACACCCGAGCTGACGCTGGAGGGGCACGGGAGGCAGAGCTGAGGCAGAGCCCCCAGCCCAGCACTGTCAGCAGGGCAGGGGGATGGCACAGATGGGCTCCGATCCCAAAAGGAGAAAGGATTCCCTTAAGGGATGGTGCTGCTGCTGTAGCCTGACCTTAAGTCAGTCCTGTTGCTGATAACACTGTGCTGTCAGATTAGGTAAGAAATGTTAAGATATATCAAGGTGGGATTCTGGTGGGATTCTGCATTGTTTTAACACCAGCATGAGGAGGAAGAGAATTAGTAGTGTTGGACTCCATTTCACTGATTTTTATAAAAGAAAATTTTTAAGAAATTATGTTGCTTTTTTTCTTCTGAACAGTAAGTCATACAGAATAAAAATTTTAAATAATGGCTATTAGATTAGGAAGTCTAAGAAGCTTTTGCTACTTGGGAGCTTTGACTATTAAAAATTGATAAATTGCCACTGAAATACAAGCAGCTCTGCAATATGATAGATCAAAGTTCATTTTTTCCCCTAATGCAGAGTTAAGAGGAGCAGACTTACTTTTTGCTCATCTTCTTTGCAGATCAAAAACATTCTTTTCTTTATTATTTGAGTGATCTATTTACTAGGAGAGCCCAATGTATATGTTGTGACTGTAGTAAAATTCTTATTCAGAAGCCTTTAAGTAGTAACACAGCATTTTGGCATTATGCAAACCTCAATACATCTCAGCACTGCTGTCCAAAGTGTGTAGTATGTCTCCTCCACATAATACAAATGTGAACGTAATTAATTATAGTGCATGAAGTGATCTTTCTTAAAATATTTTGACCACATTATTAAAAAACTAACTCTTCTAAGTAGTTCTTCCTCACCAAGTTAGCAGAAATACTTTAGCATGTTGTATTTTAGTGGACTGTATTCTATAGAAAAGACTAGAATGACTGAAATGTAAACTTTGGAAAGACACTTTGCTCATGGCTTTTTCCAAATCTATTAATTGCATGTCAATGTAGTTTTTATTTTTCGTGTGTAATAAATATATATTATTATTTTCCAAGCATTTATAAATCCACTCTGTGGTAATTTATATTTTTAAAACCTTATAAATTAAGTAACGCTAATCTATGTAACTAACATGCGACATTAAACACTTTTAAGGGCAGCAAATATGATCATATCCTTCAGAAAATATTTCTAACATGTGTGATTTCCAACCCACTAACTTACTTGTAAGTTGTGTAAAAGCTGCAGTTGATAACAAGGTCTTGTGTATCTGGATCTTTGGGTAAACAGTGTCTGCCAGTGTAGCTGGAGGAGACAGACATTTCCATTTTTAAGATCAGTTCTGTGAAGAAAATCCTTATGTGGGTGTCCACAACCTGGCAGCTGATCTGAGGTCGGGCACAGTGTGCACACACTGCCGTAACACCCTTCATCCAAGGAGGAGGGAAATCCTGCTTGTGGCCCCAGGAAGGTTTAATGCAGCAAAACACTTAAAAGCATAATTAGTCTTAAATTTAAGGGGTGATATATAAGTTAGAAATATACTTTGCTTGAAGATGCAGGATCAAAAACATGTATTCTGGAAGGAGGTATATAATGCATGAAAATAAATTGTATTGGGAAAACATTTATAGTTAGCTAGGTAGGAAATTATGGAAGTCTTTGATTTCAGTTCAAGTAATACTTACAGTATTTTATTTCACATTAGTCTTCAGTTAGTCTGCCACACTGTATCTGGCTACCTATGTAGTCCTAATCTTTGGAACGTAAAGATTTACCATCTCTGAGCTTGATTTGGCTCACCTTGGAGTTGATGACAGAAATCCCAATTTTGCTTTCAAAGGGCATGATTGGACCAGTTAACATTAATTTCAACCTTGCAGAAGGACATATTCCTGATTTTATATATAAAGTATGCCAAAACAAGATTAAGAGACTTTATGAACATTGCACGGTAAGTCAGGGGCATGTAGTCATAGAACTAAGAATTCCTTCCTTCCTGACTCTCACTTCCTTGTTTTATACTGTACTTTGGATAATGTGTCTGCATTCCCACAGCAATATTCTTCTGGCACACGATAATGCAATAGTTTTGAAATATGCTTTTCATGTGATGTGTGAAAACATAAAATCTATAGATGTGCAGTATACATGGATAAAAGAATTCATATTACAATATGTAGCTACAAGCATAATAAATGGAAATTGATGAAAAGGGAATCTTTCTGCTGCTGGGATTTTAAAGAATTAGACAAATGTGTGTAGTTCAAATAAGGCAGAATTTCTGCCTCTTGTCACAGGAAGAGCGATGAACATGTATCAGAAGAGAAAATCAGCTGCTGCTTGGTAAGTACCCTATGATTTTTCTTGACTGCTGCCATTTGGGCCCTACCAAGTCCAGTACTTACTGTGCAGATCAGGGCTGCTGACTCCTTACACGTTCATCTGTCATATGAAAAGACAGTCTTAGAAAAACTAGGACTATAGCAATACAATACCATCTCTTCAGAAATGTTTTTGTTAATTAATTTGCTTTGCAAGTGGGAGCTAAATCAGTATGTTGGTGAAGTTAATTCTTGGTCCAGTCTTTTCACCTTGAAGGCAGAAGAGAATCCCAGAGAAGTGACACTGAATGCTATTTTTCTCCTATTCCTATAGGCAGTCATTGCACAGTGCAATATCAGGTGAAGCAAGTCTTCGATCTAAATATTTATGCTAAGTGGTTTTAATTCTTCTTGTTGCTGTTGTTTAATAGTGGTAGCAGTAGTAATAGCCTAAGTAGGAGTATTACTGGAAGTCCCTCTGTAAGGCTCTGCCCAAGGAGCTCATTAAAGGATAGCACTGGGGAGATGATGCCCTATCCAACTGGAATCAGCAGGACACAGGAACTACATCCCGTAGGATGAATAACAAAAGAAAGGGTAGTTTACATTCTTTGATACATTTCTGCTCGATTAACCCCCAGTGGGATTTTACCCCTCCAGTCACATTTTTTTGTTCCTCTAATCTTCTTTTGTATTTGCTCACTGACCCCAAGCATGTATTTGACTTGTGACCCTATTTCTGTTAATAAAATACAGGCCATCTGACCAGCATTCACACCACTCAGCTACAAGGTGATGATTACCTCATTGTAAATGCTCTGAGTTAGCAACTCCCAGTGTAAGGCTGGTGGTTGGGTGGGCTGAAGATAACCAGTGGAGGCAGCAGAAGCATAATCTGAGCTGTGATTTCAAAACCAAACTACAGATAATAAACTCCTTCAAAATATGTAACTCTGTCCATAGAAGAATTGTATATCTCCTTATGTATTGTTCAGCTATTAATTAGTTGATAATGTTTAGGGGATTATGGCATGACAAAAAACAATTATAGCTATAATGTGGAAATTTTCAGTGTCTGTATGGGTGGTAGCTTATAAAATCAGAATTATCCTATTTCCATTTTGGGTTATCAATTATAATAATGTGCCTCATGAAAAAAATACATCAGCTCTCAATGGTAATAATTTCAGTATAATGTTTTGAGGCTAAATTAACACTTGAAAGCATAGGTGAGCTCTTTCCAAGCAAATATTTGTTTTTAAAGCACTAGCAGACATGCAGAGTGGTGGGGTTTTTTTTTGGTTTTTTTTTTTTTAGGAAAAGGCATAGTAATGATACTTATTCATGCTTTCACCAAATCCTTAAACCATGAATCTTATGAAAAACACTGTTAATTGTGTGTTACATGAAAAAATCATGCCAAAGCCATTTATCAGATATGTAATCTGTGTCTCTGTTTTGTGACAGGAAGCCATTATTTCCACTGAAAAAACAAATCCGTTAAATTTGAACTATTAGATTACAGCAGGGTTAAGGCTGCTTCTGTGCTGTAGAGTCACATCAGGGTCACAGCCCAGTTCTAGAGATGTACTGCAAGAGCTTCATATCTGATTAAGACAAAAAACTGATAAAAATGTAATGCAGACTAACAATATGGAATTATCTGATGCAGTTTGGGGGGATAGGGGCAGGGGGTATAACATCATTCAGTTTATTTGCATATGTTTGTTCTTTCTACTGAAATCAATCTCTTTGAAGGAAGCAAGAAAACTTTAGAAAAAGAAAATATTATTAATGCTGGTAAGAGAACACAGAAGGAAATCTTTAGTAAACATTTCTTTTCCAGTGTTGATTATCATTCTGTCTAATGTTTATTTTCATAGTTTTCTTTGATCCAAACACAAATAACAATAAAGTTAGCTTCATTTCTTTGAACTAACAAAACTATACTGTGGCCAAATTTGGAACAAATTTTTAAGTGGCTTTTTTGTTTTTCTTCAAAGCCACATACCAGATTTATAGAGTAGATATTTGCATAACTCACACCCTCTCCCATATAGGAATGTTTCTATGGCCAGCAGTAATTTACCTGCTGTGGGCCTCCTCCTGACTGTATTGAAAGGCTGAGGGCTGTGAACATCTTGGGCACATACTCAGTAGTGGTCCAGGGAGCACCAGTGACCAGGGCTCTGGGTCAGGGCTCACCCCCTGGGGTTGTGAAAGTTGTTGCAGTTTGCAGGGATGGAGTGTGGCTCTGTGGGGGTGGCTGGTGGGTTTAAGCCCAGGATGGGGTCAGTCACTGCATTTCCTGACCCCACAGAGAGGCAGGGCAGGGGTGGCAGAGCACCAGCTCCGTGCCCATGGGGCCCTCTGCTCAAGGGCAGCTGGCAAGGTGTTGTTACTGCTCCTCACTGCTGGACCAGAACCAAGCACAGGTTCTATCTCCACAATCTGCTACCATCAGAATCTGACAGACAAGTATAGAAACATAGAAAGACAAGTATAGAAACACAGACTTAGAAACAACCACATTCCTAATGTAAATATTGTACGACTCTAAAATATGTACTACAGCGTTTACCATAGTGCTTGAGACTAGGTCTGCATTTCTAGGGGAGGTTTGGTCTGTACATATTTAAAAACTCTGCCAAATCACAGATCTGCTTAGGAGACCTGCCAGTACCTGCTGGGGCAGTGGTCATGGGTCCATATGGGTGACAGAAAGCATGTATGTCACCCTCAGATTGCAGCTAGCATCTATTCTGCCTGTTCTGTTCAGCCCTCCTGCATGCAGATATTGTCTCTGAAACTGGTGAAAGTTATGAATAAAGACCACAGTGTCAGTCAGGAACCACAGCCTCAGTCCCTCAGCTACAGAGGAGCCATATGCAGGATAAACTGACTGCTTTAAGATTTTTGAGGATATGATGCAGAAATATGAGAGATTCTCAAGTTCTCCAAAACTCACTGTTTTTTTGCTCTCACATGCAATATTCCCATGTTTGTCTCACTGCTTAGCCTAGGTGAAACAAGGGCATCCAGTCTAATGATTGATTGCCTCTGTGAGCATGTCCAAGTTTCATTCTTAAATCAGCCAGCATATGGTTGATGACACGGACAAAGCCAACCCTCATCACTCCCTAAGCAAATCATCTTCTGCTTTACTGTACACTTCAACCAAATTATGATTTCACCATTAAAATAAGTGTCAAAATTTCCACCAGCTTCAGATGGATTTGGATTTGGCCATTGGCTTCTAGGTGCAAATGGCCTCTTAAAGGGCTTACTTTTAAATCAGGAGGTGTTTAAGTGCTTCAAGAGATTATAAAAATAGTAATGAATGCAAATGACATGAGATCAGGTATTGCTAAAAAGTGTCATTAGAAAATGTTTGAGGTTAAATCAGAACTAATTCCAGTGACTGCAGGTGACTTACAGTTAAATAAAAGTGAAAATTTGGGTTCTAAACTGGGTAGAAGAGTTTTGGATTAGCCTTTTTACTTTTTTTGGTGAGGGGAGGTGGGAACATTGTTGGTTGTGTTGGTTTTGGGTTTTTTTAATACATATAAAAATGCCAAATAGAAAACAATTGTTAACTTTCTTAGTTTGTTCCACTCAAAATAGAGTACTTGTGGTCCTAGAGGAGAAAGTTCTGAGATGGTAACTAAAGGCTCCTGACTAAATATGCAGAGCCCTTCCCTGCAAAAGAAGACCATTTCCCCTACAAGCACAACCAAAAAACATGACTTATTTTCTTTTTTTTTCTTTCTAACTCTATGAAAGCAGCAATATCAGAGCCAATACTGTTATTATTGTACACTTCATTTTCATATGAAAATAGTTAAAAATATGGGATTGGGAAAAGCCTCACAGCTCTAGGCTGTGTTTCCTAAATTCCTGGCAATGGTAACATAGCTACAAATGAGTGAGCCCACAGCAGCATCCACTGTAGATGTCCTGAGGAACAAAGCTAGAAAAGTTAGAGAGCTCCATAATACCCATTTCTTGATGGAAGAGTTTGAATCAGTGCATTTCCAGACGTCATGAGCTTTACATTCTTACCTAAGTAAAAATACACAGAAGTGCTCACATGATAGAAAAAGCTCTCCCCTTGTTATGAAGGAAACAGGACTTTGGCACACAGAGCCTCTTATATTCCCTCATCCCTGAGACTGTGTGGCTTGCTGGGCAATTCAGAGCTCAACACAAAATTGTGCTCACTGTTCTTCCCTCCTCCCTTCTTGAAAAAATGTTTCTACCCTGCATTTCTGCAAAGATGAGCATAAAGCCTTGTAGATGGGTGTAGTGACATCTGCCTGAGTCTGCAGAAGCCTGAAGCAGCAGCAATGAGAGGTATAATGCTTGAAAACTAAGGATGGTCATCTGTGCCATGCTGAAAACTCAGCCTGTGTTACAGCTCAGAACAAATGGGAATCCATGGACAAATAAATAGTGTACAGCTTACTGTAGTGATGGCCCCATTTTGGAGGAGTTGTGTTTGGGTTTTAATATTCAGCTAAGTAATATTTAATTTAATGTTCTATTATTTTTTTACTCAACTAAAACCAAATATCTGCAGTTGTTGTGATAACATGTGTTGCCACTGGTGGCCCAGGCTGAGGTTTTGTGGTGCCTGGCAAAAGGAGCAGGTGATATCCTGGCCTAGCTACTTTGTAGAGTATGTCTGCCTTGAAAATTCCTTTTCAAAATGTAGGACTACTGTGTTCTTCACATCTAGGGACGGAAACACGAGTTGTGCCTCCAAAATCTTGTGTTATATAGTCCCATGGTAATTCTTCTTCCTTCATCTCCAGTAATTTTCCTCTGCTAGGTCTGGGCTGTCCATTCTGCTTAGCAGGGGAGGGGTGTTCCTTTTCTTTGTTCTATTAATTTTCTCATAACTACTATCTACTAGATTCTGTGTAATATCCACTATCAAGCTACTAAAACAGCGTTCAAGTATATTAAATCCTCCATTTTAAAACAATAATAAAAGGCTTTTACTAAATAAATACATAGAGCTTCTCTTAGGTCATGCAATAGAAGTTCCCAGAACTTGGGAGGACAAAGGAACAGTTTACTACAGAGCCTTTCCCAACACCCAGAGCCCTGATAGTCCTTAGAGGAAATAATAAATCTTTCTCTTTGTCACTCTTCTCTAGGTTTCTTTTGTTGCTTAGGATTGAAAAAAATAAAAAGTGTAGGTACTACTTACAAGGCAGCTTCCTTGATGTTTCTGGTAGTCCAATGAAGAGAGAAGATTGCGTGTATAGGAAGGGGAGATGAACAATTCATCCTGTAAAGGAATTAAAAACAAAAGTGGAAATCCTTTTTAAGAAGAAGAGTGGTGGGGATTATACCTGCATGCTTTCACTGATGACTTTGCAAACATTTAGCCAGAGATAACCTAGAAATCCAGTTGCACTTTATTTAATATTCAGATAAGGACCATTCACCTGCTGTTAAGCTACAACATCTACAATCATTCTTTGAATACTGATAATTATATGAAGCAGACTCCCCCAGAGGCTGGTAGTCTAGTCTGGATTCACCTGGAATACAAAGATGAATAATATTGCATATTACATGCACCCAAGTAGTTGCAATTTATAGAAATGTCCATTTATACTCCTGAAAAAAAGATGTGTATTTCCCTGGGGATATAGTACATGGTGATAAAAACCTGTGTGGGGGACTGTTTGGATTGTAGTTCTAGTGTGCCTGTTGTTGATTAATTAATAAACAAATAAGTCATTATATTTAGCCAGATATCTCACTACAGGCCCATAATAGAGAAAATGTTAAAGAGGAATTTTGTGTGCCTCGCCATAAGGAAGGGTTACTCAGAGACACAAGAAATGAGTACTAGAAGTGGCATCCAAATGGCTCAGAGTCGATGTGTGTATACATTTTTAAAGGATGAGTAGCATTATGAATATGCTCTCCTCGCCCCCTCCTTTCCTCCTCTTTCTCCCATCAGGTGCCTTGTCCTTGTTCTCCCCTCTCATTTGCTGATGGCTGATAACACCTTATCTCCACCAGGGAAGCAACCGGGAAGTTTGCTCCTTCCTCACAAGACTGAGGGTATAATTAGAACCACGCACCTGCTCAGTCCTCCAGTGACTCAGTTAGTCTACATCCATGTCAAAATCCATGCTGTGAGGGTAATTTGATCATCTCACTTACTTTTTTCATATACTTTATATGAATAAACCACCAGAACAAGCCTCCGTTGAGTTGGTTCAGTTTAATCTCACAAATTTGTGTCAACTCTTTGTTGCCAGAAGAATTTTATCATTTGATCTCATGGTTACACTTTAGTAGACTTTAGTACATATTTTATTTCACTCTCCAGAATATAAAATTCCATTTTGTGTCAAAATCATCTTTTTATTATTATCTATTTATATTTCTGAGATACTTACAGACTTCAACTGAGATCAGGGTCTTGTTGTACGAGACAATACAGAAACATGCAATAAAAGAATCCTAGTCCCAGGAGCCTTGTAAGCTGAATAAAGGCTGGGAGAAAGGAAATATTACCTCTTTTTACAGATGGGAAACCAAGGCTCTGACAATCTCTCTGTACAACGCAGCGTTGTGCCATACAGTGATACTGAAGAGTTCTGAAAAAGCAATGAAGTCTAGAAACTATGCAAAATAAAACTAGATTTAAACCCTATTATACTGGCAAGCATCCGTGCAAGTCCAAGTAAGTTATAGATGCACACTGGTTTCATTTGCACACTGAGCATCCCAAGGCTCCCTTGGCCTTCTCCATCCTCATTTGACTCCCAGACCCCCTTCAAAGGCAGACAACACCATTTTTTGATGCTGTCTTAGGCTCGTACGAGTTTGCCACTGCTTCCTCTGGCACTTAACAAAAATGTACCTCAAGCCCTGCAATGCCACAGGGGTGTCAAATCTCTCTGACTGCAGCAGCTTCCAGCTCAGCAGAGATACATCAAGCGTCTGCTGGGTTCTCCTTCCCAGCATCCGAAGGCTAATGTGATCTTTTTGTCCTTAGACAGAGCCTGGAATCCCCTGCATTAGAACACTTTGCTGCTCCCAGGAAAGGGAGGCCCCGTAAGATCCCGGGAAGCAGCAGCCAACAGAGGATATTCACTAAGGACCAGGCAGCAGAGCAGCTCTTTGGTATTCCCTGAAGACAGCAGAAATGAGAGGAAATGGTAAGTTCACTGTCTCCCTTTCAAGGATGACTAAATTTAGGAGGGGAGTCTGCCAGGACTGGGGGTGGGGGATGTAGGAGTTCGTACAGAGGTGCTTGTGCCCCCTCGAATCTGCTGGGTTGCTGCAGACATTCACACACCAGCCTGCTGAATTTGGTTTGCAGAACTCTGTGAGCTAAACTCTTCACCGTTCTAATTGCACCACTACAACGCTGCCTTTTGACTAAAAACCAGTTCAGACTAATTGTCAAGGATCAGATAACAGGAAAATATTTCTATTTGACAGTCTACTATTTTTCAATTGTTCCTCTGTTACATATCTAAGTAAACATTTGTTCCACTTATCATTTCTGAGCAAAAGACATGAATCATTTGACTAGTAAAACCACAACGACAGCTGTTGCTTATTAGAAACAGTCATCTCGTTCAAGGGCCTGCTATGGAGGAGTTCTTCAGGAAACTGTTTCTCCTTTTAGTGCTTTACAGTGCAATGAAAGCAAAGTCGTAGAAATTAGGGCATTTTTGTTTCCCTTATGTGATTGGCAAAACACCCAGGTGCACACACATGGAGCAATCATTACAGCTGAGTTAGAAGCCCCCAGGAAACAGGAAAATACTCAATTAAGAATGCTACTAATGATGTAATACTTGTGTTCTTCGACTTTGTGGCATTTATACAGATTCTGCATTATAGGTGAAACAAAACTGGATTTAAGGGTCCCTTGATAAACAGGTTGTAGTGTTTGGGATTTTGGTGTTAGATGCAATATTTATACCAGTTATTATGCATGTACCAGAAATATTTTTCATCATTTATGGTTTTTCCAGCTCTTAGGAACAAATTGACCTTGGATTCATAAAATCCCTAGAAACCAGTCATCAGTGGTCACTACTACATTACTTTCAGAAAAAGCTTTTCAGGCCAGTGATTAAAAAATTAAAAAAAAAAAAATTTAAAAGTCTGGTCAGGATGGGAAAAATAGGGAGAGCAACAAAATACGTTTTAAATTAGTAGAAGCAAAATAAGAAGCAAAAATTGGCCCTTGACAAATTCAAGAACAATGAAGTGAAACTAAGTCAGGTTAGACATAAAGATTTTTCCCTTCCTGGAGTGCTGATTCAAAGGCTTAATAGACCATAAGGGCCAAAATCTGTGTCTGTGACCTGTGTGGAACAAAATTGTATTAAACAGAGGCCTAAGAGTTAGGCATTTTATGAGACAAAATCACTGGAATGGTATACCCTGTATAATGCCATTATTGTCAGCTTTGAAGGGAGAAGCCAAAGACTAAATGAGCATAGAGACTGCACTGATCCCAGCAGAGCAGAGGGGAGGAACCTTGGCAGGGTAGTGTAGAGATGCTACCAAGTAGTCTGCTCTGCAGGTAAACAGGAGAGCTTGTGGCTTTGTGGCTGTTACTTAAATACCTTTCAAAACCACAAAATTAATTTGCAAACATCGAAGAAGAAAGAGTGAAAAAAAAATCATTTAAATGGATTGTTGGATTATGCAAAAAAAAAAAAGAAAAAAAGAAAAGCAGAGCAGGGAAACAGTGGAGAGAAGCATGTCTCACTGAGCTGAGGTTTATTATGGGTTAGAAATCTGCAAAACTGTCACCAATTCAATAATAGTATTCAGTGAGGTTTCTAGAGATCATATCCTGCCCTTTATTCACCCTCCCAACGCTCACTGATGGGAGTCAGCACTTTGCTGCAGCTGGATATTTAGAAGTCATTTGTTCTGTGTAACATGCCTGTTCTTACTAATCTTAGTCAAGTAAGTAGTCCATCCTCATGTGTCATCCCACAGAAGTCAAATGTGCTATTAGCATAAGTGATGATTACTTATCTGTGTGAGGTCCTGGGAGGTTGGGTCTTTTAGCATCAGTGTACTTGACATGGCAGTCTTTCTATTGTAATTTAATAAAAAGGGGCCCAATTCAGTTCAGAGGTGCCTTGAGGAATAAGCTGGACTTAAATGGTGCTTAGGCCTTTGACTGGACCTCTGCAAAGCCTTCATTCATTGAATGAATGCTAATTAGTCAGAAGGGGGTTATTAAATTATAGACTCAGTTCTTTATCTTTGCTTGGAGCACGATACCTTTGCAAGTGCCTGAGCAAAGCACTGTAAAATCTGAACACACTCAGAGGAAATTTCAGGTACAATTTCTTTCCTTGATAAAGACAGGGACTGCAAAAACATCATTAATAAACAGTACAGAGAATTTGTACATGTCAATTCTAGAATACAGTGCACTAAAAATGGGCAGCATAAGATAGTGTGGAAAGCTGCATCTCACAGCTGCACTGGAATGGAAATCTCCCCTCCAGACAGGTGGATGGAAAAGGCCTAATCCAGAACCCTGTGCAGTCAGTGGAAATGAGTCTGATGAGCTCTGAATTTGGCCCTTCCTGAGCAGGCAGTCTTCGCCACCCTCAGTGTCCAAGTCCTGGATGAGTGTGAGCAGTAACACACTCAGTGTAACATCTATAAACAGATCAGTTACCCCTAATCAACTACTCAGTACAAGGAGGAATCAATCAGTTCATCTTCTGTGCCATGCACCTCTCCCAGAGAACAGCTCCTAATTGCTGCATGGATGAATCAGGAAGAGATATCACTCATGCTAAGCATGTGATTTTAAGGGGTTACAGCTATTTCTAACAGCTGAGAACCTCTTGCTTTTTGGATTTCTCATATCTTTTTTTCCTTCACCTGATTTCTGAGCAGTTGCCACCCTCAGAGTTGCTCCTGTATTCGTTCTGAACCTTCACTGTAAGATCCTACAGCTCTCATAGTGTTTACATTTTTGTGAATGCTGCAGCAATTCCTTGTGACCTTTGTGGTCATCTCCTCAAGTTCCATAATTTCCTCTGATTCCCAAAGTGTAACAGACATAGGAAAATTTTTGGATTATAATTTCCAAACCAAATAGTTCTTTTCTCTGCTCTTTGCTACATATGATCTGCCGTAGTTGCAGAACACGTTTATGTGACACCACAAGAGTTTTAAACGAAAATAAGATATTAAATCTTAATACAAAAAAATATTGCCCAGCTGTTCAGTTCAGAGGGTTTGGCATAGTAGATCCCAAACAGTAGGCTCATTCTAACATTTGATCTTTACCTTTGCTGGCTGTATCTGTAAAACAACCTGTTCCTTGTGTATTACTGCACTTAAACTTTCCAACCAGGTGTTTGTGAAGAATTGCATTTATTAATTAGGACATAAATGCGTGCCAAATTAGGTATACTAAAGGCATATATGCAGGTCAGTCCTGTACCATCACACGTAGAAAGTGCGTTTTACACAACACATCACTTAGACTTCTGGGGAAAGATTGAAATCTGAATAGTAGATGGCAAACAGGTCCTTACTACATTAATAACAACAAAGAATCATCACAGTCAATATTAATGAAACAATGCTAGAAAAGGTTTTTTTTGTCGTTGCCTGGACAGCATAAGTTTTTCTCCTATTAGATTTGTAATCAAGTTCAGATATTTTCAGAGTTGAGAGGCCTTTGCTGTCTTGTGCCCTTGTACAGCCTAAGAACATGCCCACACTTCAGCCAGCTCTAATCCATATGAAGTCATAGGACTTCCAAGTATGACAATTAAAAACCTTTGGAAAAAGCTTGCTTAGTCAGTTTTTAAAAGATTTCAAGATCTGTGTATGTCCACCATTATGTTTAAAATAAGCATTTTTTATTTGTTAGCCATCCGAGGACCTGATTTTTCTTCATTTTCCCATTAGCCTGGCAGTTTAGCCAGTAGAACCCTTTTATTCCTCCCACTGGAGTAGCAGAGAGAAATTCATTTGATTCTAGTGGATAGTAGTTGATTTCATTATCATATTATAGAAAATAAAGATTACAATTCCAAATTATTTTGCCTGCAGTCCACACACTAACCATGTAAATGGCAATATGTGGAAAAGTTGACTACATCATAAAAAATTTACTTCCTGCAAGGATTTTCTTGAATTGGTTTCAAAAGAATCTGCTGTTTGGCATCTTTCCTGTACTGAATTTCTGGAGGGTAACTGCATTATGTGCATGTAAAACATGCAAAAGGAAACATTCACTGAACTCTTTCTTTCTGCTACCAAATGTAACTGTAGCACATTGTTTGTGTTTAAAAGACTTGCCTGAAAGCAAAACTCTACAGGCATACAAGGTTATAGATGTGTGCATTGTAAGATAACCACTAATGGAAGGTGAAATACTCTTCTGCTTCACTTGCTGTTGAGTGACAAAGGTTGCATCTAATGATAATTTGAATATTCTGCTGACAGTTTGGGATATTCTGCCCCCACCAAAATAAATAAATAATAAATAAAAAAAAATAAATAAATGCTTCCAACTCCCAGAGCAAATGCCTATAAGTCTATAGAAAACAAATTAGGAATGCGTTATTCTCAATGAAAAAAGTCTCCACAAGAGCTATAATTTTATTTTTTTTTAGTGCACAGAATAACATAAATCAAAAGAAGCAATAGTCTACCTTGTGTTTTGACTACTTTGACCCTCTTCAACCCCTGCCAATTTTTATCTCATTTTTGTTTAACTTTGTACATCAGAGTTTAATTTTAAACCTGGTCCTGAAGACAGTGATGTATAGGGTACATCAAGTATAGCTTAAATTACCCTCTCCCCAGTGATTTGAAGTTGAGGGGAGGGTCTTACTCCACAGCAGGGTGGGAAAGAGAAATGGTCAGATGTTGCCCTTTGAACCTGACCACCCTCAGCTACAGAAACATTTATGCCAGAACATCATTTATTGATTTTATTATATTTTAGGATCTCTTAAAACTGTTGGTGAAGTTTACCATATATTAATTTCTGACACGTGCATATAAAACCAGAAATATGGGTTGAGCAGAAACTATAAATATAGACAACACTGCCCAATAAACTTACATCCTTTCACTTATAGGTTTCTATTTCAGCTGATCATTCTGAGCAGCCTGTCTTTGAAAATAAATGTTACCCCTCTGATAAGCTAACCAATTTGAAGATTAAAGCTGCATTTGAGGATTAAAGTTTTTCTTATTTGATTATTGTTGTGTCTTGTAACAGTAGAAGATAAATATTAATAAAATGTTACAGTCCAATTCTGCTCACTTTACGCGTGTGAGCATTTTATACCAAGAGACGGAACAAATTATGCAGGATTTGGCCCTTAAACTCAGCATTGACTGCTCTGTTTTCTCAGTCCACTAAGAATAAGTCTCCCGTGAAATGTTACATGTACCGGGCAAACTCCTGAACCCACTGCTGCCACGGAAAACTCTCACTGATGGGTAGCTCCCAGCACTCGCCATCCAATTATGTACCACAGAGCTGTGGATGTGTTTTTATTGAGGAGCATAAAAACCACAAGAAGCGCTCTACAACAG
Organism: Myiozetetes cayanensis; assembly: GCF_022539395.1. Lineage (NCBI taxonomy): Eukaryota > Metazoa > Chordata > Aves > Passeriformes > Tyrannidae > Myiozetetes > Myiozetetes cayanensis. Next base: position 3,548,444 of record NW_026087270.1, read on the forward strand.
ACCACAAAATGGGTATGGCACCTGTGTCTGCTCGGAGCCGAAGTTTCGGAGTTGTGCTATCACGTGGCCCGCTGACCCCAGGAGAGCAGGGCTGACCTTGTCTTACACGCAGAAGTCTATTGCTATGACTCCCCTGAGAGCACAAACCAGCTGCAAACTGCTGCAATGATTAACCCTTATGTGTTGTAGATGTAACATCGAGTCATGGTAATAAAGCTTTCACTGCATAACGGATCTCTTGCTTTGTAAATTGTTGCTCTTATCAGCTGCACTGGAGGATGTTATCCCTTTCCTGTGAAGCATGACTGCTGTGTTGTTCACTGGAAAGGAGACCAGATCTGTAGACTTGGTGATATTTATTCAATTGCTTTGAGAACAATACAGAGAATAAATACACTTTGTTTAAGCTGAAAATGCAGTGTGTGAAAACAAAAAACCCCATGAAATACTCATACATATGAAACAATATATTAATTAAAATCCAGAACGCCTGTAGCAGATTTGAATCTGGGAATGCCAGATTTGCTGTAACAGACAACTGTGTTGTTCTGTTAAGTCCAGGCTCCTGTTTGTGGAAGTAATTTATACCCAACATTTTGTAAAAATGCAATCTTCCAGCCTGGAAGAGTTAACTGGACAATTACAGAGCTTTGCTGTTTGGCTGGAAACAGACTCTTTGTAGAAATCAAAACTCACCTCCCCAAAACAGTTTAAGTCTTATTTTGTCGTGCACTCCAAACACCAGACCCAGTTCTATGCTGTCCTATTTGCCCAAGAAGCCAAGGGGAGTCCTGAATGTGTCTCAGCTAAAATCCAAACTGCAGGCCAGTGAACAAGGCCCTGCTTCCTCAGAAACGTGATGCCTTTTATCTCAGCGTGCTTCCTACCCTCCAGCCCTGCCCTTGCCAAATCTGTGGCCACATCAAGGCTGTGAAAGCAAAGGTGACCTCAGCGTAAGCCCTGGCATGATATAATATTATCTGCTTTAGTCTGCACAGAGCCAGAAACACTATCTGAGAGATGGAGGCTGTGTGTGTCACAAGGGCTGTCACTGCCCACAGTCACTGTTTCAGAGGGGCTTTCCAACATCCCAAGAGCCAAGAGGAATGAAAAGGATTCGTTCAATGTATCCACCCATCGAAGCAGCAGCTCTGGGTGGTTTAGGGGCACAAGAGTGCGGTCCTTGTTATCGCTCTGTCTCTCTTCAGCTCAGAGGTTGGACAGACCAAGAGCATTGCAGGGAGGGTATTTTGTGAAAGGCTGTTGTGAATGCACTGTTTGGGAGTGTAGTACTCTAATGCCAGTTGGTGCAGATTGAGAAAGGGTATTGGAAAACTTTTTCAGCTGAGGAGTGACAATTAGGAGGGAGGCTGTAGTGACAATGGGTTTCCTTGCAAGATTCCCAGGTGTTCAGAGGGAGCAAGTTAGAGCCCTTTGATAAGAAGTAAATTAACACCTCTCTGTGGTCCATGACTCATCCCTTTCTCCACACCTTTCAATCACATTGTTTCAACCTGCCCTATTGAAGCAGAGGCCGATCTGCAGGAGCAGTGCTTGGGCTGGCCTGGCCAGGGGCTGCACCAGGTATTCCTTATTTCTTACCAAGGGAAAAGCTGCTCTAGACTAATGATGCTCTGCTGTTTGATATCTGGATTCATCTGCTTGAAAAACAGTGCAGATAGTTTTACTGCAGAAGTTAGGCTAGACAGGATTGTTCCTCACTAGTGAGCACAGGGAGCCTTTTCCCACGGGGACAACAGGTGAAAGGAATGAGTTTATTCCTCTTTCCCCAACTCCCCCTCCATAGGCTTATCAGTGCTATTATTTTAACACCAGTATCTGTAATTAAAAAAAAAAAAAAAACACTATCAAGACATCTGTGAGTTCTGATACAGCAAATATACATAGAAAGACAGTGACAAAACATTTAAACTCCAAACACTGAGAGTTAAACACAGAAACATAGAGAGGTAGTAACTTCACCTACTCCGTCATCGAGCCCAGCAGCTCCTGTTTTTCTCTGAGTAGCAGCTGTGGTCTCCCAGGTGGAGACTGTTGGCCTCAGAGTGGAGCAGAAGTTGCCTGTTCCCTCTGTAGTAGGGTGGGGAAGGGTCTTTTGGTGATGGTGCCTTGTATCCTGCTCGGCTCCTGCAGGTGTGAGAGCCTGGTGAGAAGGAGAAGGAGGTGGCAGAGGGTTCCACGTGCTGTGGGACTGTGTCCTGTCCTGGGGCTCTGCCTTTGGAAGCTGGAGAGGCCCTGTGTGTGCTTTCACATCTCATCCCTCCTCCGGCTGTCACTCCTGTTTCCAAGGTACTGTTGTCTTGATATTTAGTTGCTCAAAGGAGAGAGAGAAGCAACAAATTTACTGACATTATTTTGATATTATTTTGTTCTCTTGTGGGATTTCTTGTGTGAAGGGGGTATCTCCTCTATTAACTCCCATTAATATCAAACCTCTACTATCCTATTAATAGAATTTGCATATGGAAAGGAAGAGGATTGACCTTTAAATTCATTAAATAAAGTAAATTTAAAAAAAATAATTTTAGTTAAAAGCATTAGTGTGATGAAAAATAGAAGAACAAATACATAGACATCAGTATCTGGGCTTTCATTAACACTAACGAGCAAATTATTGCAAGGGAAGATTTGCATCACTGGAATACGTATTCCAGCTTCCATACTGATATATGTGATGCAGGGTTATCTTTGTATGGCTCCTCTTTCAGAATATATTTTCTTTTTATAAAATAGCCTCTTTTTAACTCCCATTGGGGACCTCCTTATAAATGAGGAACTGGTCCTCAAGGGACTGGCCTGGCTAGAAAAGTGTGTTATTAGGGAAAAAAAGTGCGTATTAGAATACTAAGCAATATAATTAGCTCATTTCTTTGGTTTTTTTAGAAAATCTTAAAAAAAAAAAAAAAGTATAGCTAAGTTTAATTAAACATATTCTCTGGATGTTTGAATTGTGTAAGAATTAGAAAATCCTGTTGTATTTTAGAGGGATTAATTGCATCAATTTAAGGTTCTTGCTCTAATCTCCAATATGCAGTCAGGTATCATTGCTGCTGCTGCAAAGCAGGTACAGTGCTGTGAATAAGTGATGTTTGCCCACAAATCTGGGGTCACAAGTTGTCCCTTGGGTGGACATTCTCAGGCCGTGAGTGGCAATGAATGTATTCGTCTTCTAATCTTTTACACAGGAATAAACACAGGTTCTCTATACCAAAACTGGGTAAATCTGCAGATTCCAAATATTATCACTCCTAATGATAAATATTGATTTACACGTGTTGAAAAGCTTCTGTTGCCTTCACAGCAAGGAGTATAAAATAGAATTAGATTAGTCATGTTTCTGCCACCAAATCACTTTTTGAGGCTGATTCTTGAGACACTGATGTTCTGTGGTCTCTGAATCTCCAGCATTACTTTGCTCTTAGGTCTTAACCCATCTGTGTCTCAGCTTTCCAATACACAGCCCTTTGTAAAGTACTTTGAGATGCTTGGATCAAACTTGCTGCCTGTACGAAGTAGTATTAATCAGAATGTTGTGCTATTTTTTATGCAGCTCAGTCTATAAATCCAGCTATTTATTCTGATCCTGTTCTATCTCAGGCCCCTACAAGTGGGAAGAGGTGAAATGTTTCAGGTTATTCTGCTCAGAGCTCAGCTAATGTCATCTGCTGAATACAGCTCTAAACATCTGAAGCTGGTGAAATTAAATAAAGTGTGAGCATCCTTTGGTCTGGAGCTCTTTGCCTTTAAAACAATTACTCATGGTAACCTTAACAATGGTATATTAAGGAAAAAAAACCCTCATAAAAGAATGTGGTGTTAGGATGGAGCTCTGCCTGATATTAGAACAATTATGGAGCAGATGCATCCACTCCGAACAAAGTGACCTTTTCATCAAGTTACAAAACATTAAAGGTTAAAGAATGTTTGAAAGGAAGTTAATACTTTTAAAACATTAGAAAAAATTGCCATTCTTTCAGGACCTGACCAAAATCAGTGGGAAACTATGAGATGACTGTTTAGGCACATCCAGTCATAATTTAAGCAAGTCTTATTACAGAGGGATATTAGCTATTTTACATCGTCTGTTTTATTTTACAATTAGAGGTGCTTTTTCAGAGAAGAAATGAGATTTGATAGGAATAAATACCCAATGACAGAAACCTGCTCTAAAGCTCTGCTAATTGCAATTTTAAAGTCGCATTTCTTCCTCTCCATTGTGTACAGAGGAGAACAAAGAGAGGGAATCAATGATGGTGTCAGATTTTCTTAGTTTCCACGTTTCACCTGACCCGGGCAGTGCAAACCCCAGTGACCAGCCGGGGAGCAAAGCGCTGCGGCTCCTGCCCCGCGCTGCCCCCGCACACGATGGGGGTGCGGGTCCTGCTCGCCCAGGGCCGCCCGGGAGAGGACAAGTGCCCGGGACCACCCCCAGGGTGCGGGACAGGAGGGGGCGGCTGCCGCCCGCTCGGGGCTAGGGGCCTGGTTGGTGTGTGCCCGCACAGCGGATCTCTGACATTTCCATTGATTTTTTTTCCCGGCGAAGGGGTGAGGGTGTGGGATGCCGGGTGCCGCGCACGTTGTTGGACCCCGCACACGGCCCCGCAGGGCCCGGGCCCGCGCTCTCCGTGCGCGATGAATTCAGTGCAGCCCTCCCTGAGCAGCAGCCGCTGGGCACGCGGGGAGTGGGGATTTGGGATTTACGGCAACCCCGCTGTTTTTGTGTCTGTGTCCTGGCGGTCCTGCTGCGGGGTCAGAGCGCGGGGGAGGAGGAGGACGAGGCGGCCAGGGGCTGCGGTAGCTGCTCCTTCTCCTCGGCCCGGTGCGCGTCCCCTCGGGGGCACCGAGCTCCGTCCGTGCTTTGGGGGCGGCTGTAGCCTTTCCCTTCCCTCGGCGGTCAGTGGGGCCCGGAGCGGGTCAAAGTGCGCTACCGGCAAATGGGCAACTTCTTAAACTTCCCCGTCTTAGTGCAAGCGCTATGTGCCAAACACTAAAGATGCGCCTGGGAAGGAAGTTTCTGTTAAAAGAAAGAAGGTTTTTGCTCGGACTTAAGCTTTATCAACTTTTCACTTCAAGTATTTTTTTTTTAAGTGTATCTTTGCACAGCAAAATCGTCATTGCGTTCAGTCTCAGGCGGTCAGCAGAGGAGTAGCCGTGCCAGCTGTGCGATGGGAACTTTGAGGTGATGCGAGAAAAAAGAGGAGAATCCCTTCCTCTTCTCCGGGATCCTCTAAATGCCTTTCAAATTAGCCAGCCCTGAGGATCACTGCCAGGCTCCACAAAGGCGTTCCCAAAGCCTGCAGCCAGTAAAACTTTTTGTAGGTAAAATTAGCTAAAGCTCTTCTGCTGAGACAACAGCCTTTGCTGTCACATGTGGTGGAGTTCCAGGATCTGTAACTATTTTTCATAAAAGGTTTTCCTACTGCCCCACTGAATGCATTACGCTACAGTAGCTCTGAATGGTATCGCTTATTTCCTTCAAAGCAGCGGCCGCTTGTTTCTTCAGAGACCTCAAGTCCTTTCAAGGGGGGCGGAAAAAAAGTGATAGCTGAGGGGGGACTGAATCGCGCCGATAGATCTTATTTTAGCGGCATCATCGCCAAAGGGCGCGACCCCTGGGAGCGCGGCGGGTGCCGGGGCGGGCGCTGGCCGGGCCGAGAGGGGCTCAGCCCCAGGGAAAGCCCAGCTGGAACGAGGGAGAGCCAGGACAGCTCGGTGGCCGAGGGGGAAGGCAGAGTCGCTGCCACCCGCCGCGGGGACGCGCCGAGGACGGCTCTCCGTGGGGAGGGCAGCAGCGGCGGCATCATCCCGCAGAGCCGTGGCCGGGCCGAGTTTAATTGGGAACTTGTTGGCACCCGGAGGGGCGGGGGGGCTTCGCCTCCGCGGGAGAGGAGCTGCTGCCGCCGGCCGTCGCCGCGAGGGGACGGAGGGAACGCCCGCCGCGGGCACCTCCGGGCTGCGGGGGTCCCCCGCAGCGCCCTACGGCTCCCTCGGCCGAAGTTTGCACCCCTGTTCTTACCCACTGTCTTGGTGTTGTTCTTGGGGGGATATAATTCTGATACCTGTGGTTGGGTGAGGAATTACTGTCAACTCTGGAGGGAAGCGAATCGATTCGGACGAGATTACCTCCAGCTTAAAATAAGGCTTCCGAATATGAAGACACTGGGCGTACTTGGACTTTCCTATTTTCCCCGTGCTCTTGTCGAAATGCCTGGTCCTGATCGCAAGGGCACAGCTTTTCCAGTTCTGATTTTCTGGGGCTTATTGCATGTCAGAATTCTAAAAGTCCTCTGGACAATTTACAGACAAAACATCTGGTTCGTTAAAGCAAAGCTACTGGACTAAGACAAACAAACTTTGCTGCTGTGTAAATTCACTTACCCAAACAATTTACATTCAAGCAAAGATTTTAGCCCGAAGAAAAAACTTTTATTCATTTGTATTCAGGAGGTTTGGGAATTCACAGGCATTTTAAAATAATTTTGCTCTAATAAAGTTATGTAGATATTACAAAATGTCTTTGTTCTCTTCTCAGATCATTATCGCTGCTATAATGGTTATTGACAACACTTTGTATTTTACAGAAGCGCAGTATCGTTTTCGGGCGTGGGCAGTGGGGTTTTTTAAACAAACTTGTCAGATCCGTATTCATTTGGTCCAGCCTTAATGAAAGCTGCTGCTTCTTTGTTCTTCGCCGGGAGAAACCCAAGTACTTCCCGCATTTCGATCGTGCCGCCGAGGCGCGGGGCAGGGCTGTGCCCTGGCACAGAGGGCCGGGGGTGCCGGGCGGGACCGGCCGCGGGGCCGCCGCGTTGTGCGTGGCCGGTGCCGGTGGCGCCTCCACGGGGCTCCCCCAGCCCGGCCCGCGGTCCGCCCGGGGCTGCGGGGGCTGCCCAGGGCAGGTGAGGCCCCCGCTGGCTGCCAGGGCTCGCCCCCCGCCCCCGGTCGCCAGCCCGGCCCCTCCGCCGCCCAGAGCCGCTGCCCCGCACCGGCGGCTCCAAAGGCCCCGGTTCGCCGGTGCCCGGCCCTTCTCCCGGGCCGGGGGCACTCGGGTACCTTCCCTCGGGTCCCCGGCGGCTCCTCTGCCGCGCTCGAAGGGGAGGCGCCGGCAGAGCCGGGCCGGGGCCGCTCGGTGCTCGGGGTTGACCCCCGGAGAGCAGTGAACCGGTGCGAACAGCGAGCGAGAGCAGCCACACACGGGCACCTCGGCGCACGCCGCTCCCTGCCTTGTTTGCAGTGAGCAAGTGGCGAAACATCAACACGCTGCTCGGGAGAGAACAAGGTTAAAGCCTGGGTAAAACACGCTGGTTTCTAAGAGGCAGCTGTTCCAAGTTTGGTAAACTTCCTCACTGATCCTCCTTGGCCGTTCCCATAGCCAGCAGTTAATTTCAGGGCTCCTTTGTCGGCTCAGCCGCTCTCTCCGCTCGGGCCAGGGGACGGGAGGGATGTCTCGGGCAACTGGTGGAGTTTTGGTGTAGGGCAATGAAGTGAGCAGGAAAATGTACACCAAAGAAGGGCACTAAGCAGTGTTCAGTGGTGAAAGATAAAACATTCTTAGCTAATGGAAAGTTCAGGAGTGATGGTTATCTAATTATGTGACTTGTAAATAATTGGTACCTTGGTTTAAAACTGCCGGGAAGAGCGAGCTTAGGGCTGAGCCTCGTGTGCTGAGTCTTTGTAGATGGAGTCTGCTCAGCCATCGATTTGATGCGTTAGGTTTGGAAATGTTACACTTCATAAAATTACGGGTTCCAGCTCTCTGGAATAGACTGTGACCCCCAAAGAAGCCGACGCACATGAAGGCATCTGTACTTCCCTCTGTAAATCGTCTATTAGAAAGTTCAATAGATTTTTTTTTTCTTCCTTTTAAAAAATGAATATAGTTAACAACCAAATTATTCCACAACTTCCTGAGCATTTTGGCACTGAGAGTTGTGAATGTGGAAGCGCAGTGCATGTGTCTGTGTGCACGTATATCTTCTGCCTTCCCCTCTCTCACACACGAGAGTTATTATTTCTAACTGAACTCAGAAAGTTCCTCCAATTACTGTTTACGGAAAGTTTCACTTATTTCATTCCCCCCCCCCCCGAGTCCCAGCTCGGCTCCCTGGTACGAGCCCATCACCCTCCACTGCCGGCACGTGTGGGCCGCCCTTCGCAAAGCCAGGTAAGCGCTGTTTGTTGCACAAACCTCCCCACGCAGCGGGGCCGGGGACCGTCTCGCGTGTTTGTTTGCGTGAAGTGACACCGCTCAGCTGCTGAGGTGCCACCTGCCAGCACCCTCCACGCAGGCTGTGTTGCGGGAGGCAGAGCTCTGCTCGGGAGCCTGTTCCAACACAAATGCCACCACACGCTTAAACCCACGCCCGCGTTTGGGAGAGCGCACCCGCGGGAGGAGGCTGCGCACCCGGGCCCAGCCGAGCGGGCAGGGGCTGACATCCCTCCTGCAGGCTGAGGGTGATACAAAGTCAGTGAGAGATGAGCAGATTTAGGGAGAGGGAAGTGGAAGGAATAAAAAAACTTCTTGCAACTTGCAACCGCCCCAAAATTCGGGATTGGTCGCTGCAGCGCGTTCCTCGGGATATCCCGTAGCCAGCTTGAGGAGGATCGGGATCGTCCCTGGCTTTGGAGAGGGCTTTCGCACATTTCTGAACAGCCTTCCCAGGGCTGCAATGACTACACTCGCGCAGTATCGTTTTAATTTTGCTGTAGTTTTCAGGGCGCTTTACCAGCGCCTGGTGGCAGAGCGACCTTCCTCCCGCGCTCCGTGCGACAGGCAGGGACAGAGCCGCCCGGGGCTCCCGGCCGAGCATCCCAAAGTTTGTTGCAGCCTCTCCCGCTCCAGAGCTCGGAGGAATCCTCCATGTTGCGCAGCGCGGGCCAGCTCGGCCGGCAGTCCCTGAGCCCTGGGTTCGCCTCTCGCCGGCTCCGCGCTCGGTGCGGTCCCGCGGAGCCAGGAGCGCAGCCGGGCTGAGCCCCAGCCCCTGTCCCTGCCCCGGACGGCAGCATCCTTCGGAGGGGGTGGGGGGCGTGAATTATTTAGGTTTTCCATTTTCTAATTCCTACTTAAAGGGGGAGGAGGGAGAGGGGAATGAACGAGCTATTAACCGCAGCCGAGCCGCGCTTTCCCGAGGCTGTCTAACATTTGTAAATACTTATGCTGCGGCTGGGTCCCCTCCTCCCCGGTTAAGTTGTTTAGTATGTCGGTTATTTGTACCGAATCCCGGTCTGCGTAGCGTCTGATGTGTTGTCGTTGCAAATGTGCGGCCAGGGTGACACTGATGGATGCGCCAATGGTGAGACGGACAGATGTTAGGGCGGATCTAGCGGCACGCACCGCCGCGGTGCGAGCCCGCCCGCCCGGCCCCGTCCTGCCGCCCGGCTCACCCACGCCCGCACACACTCACACACACGGGCGTTTTTGGGGAAGCGGGGGGCGGGGGGGGGAGCCTGTGGGGAACATCTCCGTGTCGTCTCTTAAGCAGATCTGATCGCTCCTTCTGTGAGCAGATACTGTAACTGTGAGGAGCAACCAGCGAGTATCAATGAGATGGAACTGAGCGAGTTTGGCAGCAGAAGCGGCAATTGACAACTCACCATTTTCTTGTTTGCAAGAGAAATGTTTCGTTTTCCCCCAACAGTAGCAATTTCCCGGGGACTTTAGGCGACTGCGATTTTTTTTTTTTTTTCATCCTAAAGATCAGCTTAGGAAAAAAAAAATCAGCTCATAAAAATAATAATCAAAAAAAAAAATCCCAAAACCTTCTCCACCCGTCATGTAAAGTGTTTGAATTTCCTGCAACTTGAAAGGGAAGCGAGAGCCCGAGAGCGGCACGGCGGCTTTATAGGATGTGAAGACGCAACAACATCTGCACTTAGTCAGGTATTTGGAATTATCCCAACTCTCGAAGAATGGGGGCGAGAGAGTGGAGATTTTTTTTTTTTTGATCTTACCGTAAAAGTGAGCTCAGCCTTTTTTTTTTTTTTTAATTCCTCCCCGTGAACTTAAAAAAAAAATTGCTTTTTTTTTTTTTTCTGGGTGGGGGGTGCTGTTGTTCTGTTTCATCCCCGTTCCATCCCTGCCCCGCTGCCCGGTGGCGGTGCGGGGGTCCCGGTGCGGGGTCGCGGTGCGGGAGCGGGCCCTGCGCGCCCCCGGCCCTCCCCGCGCCGCGCGGCCCCGCCGCCCAGGGAGGCGCAATCAAACCCGCAGCACATCGATCCGCCGGCGCTCGGCAGTGAACTTGGACCGAGACAGAGAGAGAGAGAAAAAAATTAAAAAAAAAAAACCCAAACCAACAAACTGAGAGAGAGATTAAAAAAAAAAAAAATCAACCCCCCAAAACCAGGGAAAGCGAGTGAAAAGTGCTTCTTCCCGCAGAGCGGGGCGCGCGGGGCGCTGCCCGCTCCGCTCCGGCCCCGCGGGGCGGGCGCAGCGGCTCCGCTGGCGGGGGCGCCGCCGGCAGCGGCCGCCGGCCCGGGGCGGCCCCGGCACCGCCCGGCCGCGGAGCGGAGCGCGGCGCCAGCCAGGTGGGAGCCGGCGGGATGGATGTGCCGGCGGGCGGGATGTGCCGGCGGGCGGGCGGCGCGGAGCGGAGCCGGGCTGTGCTGTCAGCCGCGCGGGGCGGCCGGGATGGAGCGGCGGGGCCGGGCCCTCTCGCCGCGGGGTCCCGTGCCCCGTCGCGGCGGGGGCGGTGGGCGAGGGGGGCTCCGGCGGGGAACGGGTGCCCGCGGGGGCGGAAAGGGAAGGGCTGCGGGAAGGGAGCGGAGCGGGCGGCGCAGAGCCCGGCGGGCTGCCCTGCCCTGCCCTGCCCGGCGAGCCGCGGGCTGCTCTGGGGACCGGCGCCGGCGGCGGGCGAAGTTGGGCGGCGGAGGGGGCGCGGCGAGGGGGTCGCCCCGGGCAGCCCCTCGTCCGCCCCCGTGCCCGGTCCGCGGGCGATGCGCGCACAGGGAAGGCGCGGCCCGGGGCGGGCGGCGGCGGTGCCCCGCTCCCCCTCGGCGGAGCAGTTTGAGTGACACCGCGATCATCTCGTTTCCCTTCAAGCTTCGCCTGTTGCCGCCGCCGCTCCAGCGCCGAGCCGGGAGCCGGAGTGGAGAGCGCAGACTGAGGATCCGCCGGCTCCGGCCAAGAGATTCCCCCGTCTTTATGCCGTGATCTCCCAGCCCGGCCAGGCACCGGGGGCGCAGGGCGGGGTGGGGGAGACTGCGGGCTCTCCCCAGCCCTCCCGCCCGCACACCTCTTCGGGGGGCTTCCCCTCCTCCTTCCTCCGGGGCGATTTGTCAAACTTCCCCCCTCTTCTGCCAGCAGCAGCAGCAGCAGCAGCAGGGCTGTCCTCTCCTCTGTGCCGCCTCCTCCTCCGCCGCCGCCGCCTCCTCCTCCTACTCGGCATCGTGTATGCACAGCAACAAAAAATATATCCCCGACCCAGCCCTCGCGCCGAGGCTGGAGCAGCTCACCGGATCTCTGGGGCTGAGGCAACTCTTCCCACCCCCGCGCCCCGGCTGCCCCCCCCGCCGGCGCCCGCAGGAGCCCAGCAATGCCGAGGAGGAAGCAGCAAGCGCCCCGGCGCGCAGCAGGTACGAGAGCCGCTTCCCTTCCTTCCCTTCCCTCCCTTCCCTCCGCGGCCGCTGGCTTCTTCTCCCGCTTCCCTCTGTCTCTTTCATAACCGGCTCCCGGCGGGCTGAGCCGTCGCTCCGCGCCGCGCTCTTGCCCCGCTGCCCGCCGGTGCCGGGGGCTTTGCTGAGCAGCTCTCAACCTGGAGGCACAGCGCCGGGGTGGGGGGGATTGGGAGTATTTTATTTTATTTTTTTTTTTTTGCTTGGGGTGGGGGCGCATGAAAGCCCTTTCCCGACTTTGGTGCCCACTTTGATTTATTCCTAACTCTGCCATCGCCCGGGCTCGGTTCTGGGGGCAACACGCAGTGAGGGGCAGGCGGGAGTGTGCGGGCACACACTCTACGGGCACGTACGGTCGGTGTGACTCCGGGGCTGGGGGAAGCAAGGAGGCGAATTTTGTTCATTTCCAGCTCGTACTTTGGCACCTACTTTGCTTTTCTCCCTCGTAGTCTTCGTTCTTCTATATCCTCTTCCCTCACAGGCAAATGGTTTGTGAAAGCCAGGGAAAATATTCTTTCTAATTCTTTTTTTTTTTTTTTTAATTCCTGTAAAAAAGAGATAGGCTACGTATAAATTCATGGCACGCTGCGAATGAAGTGTCAGGGACAAAGTGATTTGGAAGGTCTGCAGTGTTACTTGAAGATCCAAGCCCAGAACTGGTTCCTTTGCCCAACTTTTATCTTTTTCTCTCCTCCCCTTGTACTGCACTGGAGATGTCTCTGCCGGACAGACAGACCCACCTAGTTGGTCACTTTCTTTGGTAGCCTGTTCTGTTAATCCTATTGATTTCTTATTTATGAGTCCAGATGAGAAGCTGCAAAGTAAACCCAAGGAAAAAAAAAAAAGAAAAAAGGGTCTGTGTATTGTCAAATGACTGGCGAATGCTTCTTTACAATTTCCTCCATATTTTTTTTTCCTTTTTAGAAATACTTTTCGAGGCGTTGTGCTGGTGAGGTTTTTTGTTTGTTTGGTTTGTTTTTCTTTTGCCAGAAATGTCAACTCCTGTTAAACTTAAGCAGTATTTTTTGGAAAAGCCTAATTGAAAAGAAAACAGCAAAAGAAAAGCCCCACATAATTTTACAGTAATCCTTAGTTGGGGATATGTGGGCTGGAAAAGGTTTCCTTGGCCTGTTGCCATCCTTGATTTGATGTCTGATTGATCGCCTGTCATCTGGCAGCCTTTGATCTATTCATTCCCGATAAACATCAATAAATCACTTGCCATGGTAACGCCAGACTCGGTGACGTCACACGTGGCCTGTCAACTCTCTGTTAGTGCAACTTGAGGGGCTCCTGGCGAGCGGTGCCACCGAGCCACATGGCCCAGGGCTGGCGGAGCTGCAGGCACGGGGCTGGGGCTGCTGAGGGGCAGCTTTGGGGGGCCGGGGTGAAACAGCCCTGAGAGACCCGTGTGGAAGTTTTCCAGAGGCTCCGGCAGCATTACTGGCAGCGCAGCTGTGGTTGTGCTTAGGACAACTTGGAGCAGGTAGTCCCTGCAGCTTGGTGTAGGGTGTTGTAAGAAAACAGGCGTCCAGAAATGTGACAGTGCTTTCACACTGCTCTGACAACTTCTGCGAGTGGTGTGGTCTGAATTTAGTAAACAGCAAGGGGCTCGGGCAGTAATACAAATTGTAAGTAACGATGTCCACGTTTCTTTTCTTCTCTTCTCTGACACACACGTGTGTTCAGCTAGTACTTTTGAGACAGAGAAATAGACTTTTCAGCAGTCTTACACTGTATACAAACAGCCAGAAAGTTTGGAAAGTTTCACAGTACTGTAGTGATACAATCTAACAAACAATATCATAGCCAAACACTTCATGATAATATTTTGTATTTCTGGCCTCTATCATCAAATAACCATTTAAAAAAAATAAGAAAGCGAACTTTTCCTGATACCTGGGAAATTCTATTTTGTAACATGAATTTAGTTCTGCAAAATGTGTCTCTTCTATGTACTTGGCATAGTCGACTGCTGTATGCTGTGCTCTCCATAGGCAGGAAGAAAATGTTTCTGCACTAAACACACATTCTGAGGTATCTTTCTGTCCCTGTACCAGTCTCTCTCTCTCCCTCCTTTCTCAAGTGAATCATCCATCATGCGATCTATCGTTCATATTTAGCAGAAGTGTAATCTCTTTAAACTTTTAGCTTTTTGATAGCCACATTAAACATTTAGTATTGTGTATAATTGCTTCCCACTGAGATGCTGTTTTATTGGGCACATTGGAAATGTTACTTTTTCTAATAGCAGTAAAAGCAAAGGCTTTTTTTTAACACCTTAAAAAACAGCTAAGAAATAACAGGTTAGTTAAGAAATATTCATTACAAAAACTTGACTGCAGGACTAATAGGAGATGGAAGAATGGTTTTGCTCTATCAAAATGACCCGTCAAAACGACTTTGTTTCATATTTGATTTAATTGTCTCTCTCCTGACAGGCACATTCATCAATAGCTTAATGGTCAATCAGAAGTTGGCAGAGTGAGTGCTTTCATTCTTTCCCATACACTAGCTTTGGCTTTACTTTATCAAAATGCCTCTGCCTAATGGATATGGGGGATGTAGAATGACTGAAGGGCTACTTATTTGACAAGAGTGAAAAAACAAGAACATTTATGCTGTTGATAAGTGCATGAAGATAAATAAGTGAGCTGTATGAGGCGTTTTATTTTAAGACAGAAGAAACTTACTCTTTTTTTCTCCTTTTTGGCTTGAGAGCTGCGAGTTATAAGGTTCATGACTGCTTTTGTGGCATACTGAGAGTGATGACAAATTGATTGCTTGGTACTGAGAGAGAAAAAAAGGTGGTGGTGGGGGGAGAATTAAAGATGTCTGCTGATTGGTAACTCAGGAAATCCAGTCCCCAGCAACCTTGAGAATACTCGAGAATTTTTTTTTCTCCAAACTGAAAGGTCCGCTCAGCCATAAAAAAAGAAAAGTTGTTTTGCCAGCTTCATTAGTGTTCACCTAATTAGCTGTAAACCTGATGGATTCCTGACAGCTTTAATGATTGGAGATGACAAGCTCCACGCAGTGTCATCCAGCAGAATTAGGTTTGCAGCTAGTTTGATGTAATCAAGTTGATATTACACAGTCCTGGTTGCCTTTAGTTGTGCATTAACTCAATTTTCTGCTGCAGGTGACAAATGGGCTTTGGTACCTGGATAATCATGTCATAGGAATTAGGGCCCTTTTAATGGTCTGGAGTAGAATAACAACAACAAAGAACTCTCAGCAGCACAGAGCTCGCAGACATAACAGACAGGTGCACAAATTCTTTATGTCTAGCCCAAGTGTTAACACCACACTGTGGAAGACTAAAGCTGTCTCTGAGAATCAAGAATCTGTAAAAATGATAATTTCACTTTGTTTGCTTAGAGACTCAGGTGAATATCATAGATAAATTTGAAAAGAAGATTCAGGGACTGCAATTTTATTCCTCACCTGTTAAAGCGAAAAGATAGTCAGAACTGCTGCTCCAAAGACTTCTGTCATTTAGATCAGGAGGAAGAAGGTGTTTACTAGTTAGAGGCTACTGTCTGGAGAAGCTAAGATACTGTATTAATAGAGGCCAGTCTTGTTCATGCAAACAGTAATTATCTATCCTTAAATTATAGCTTTCACTCGCAGCTTTTTTTGAAACCTATTTAAAAGATCAAGAAAATGTACTTCCTATTGACAGAAACAACTTAATACATATTTTGTATACATATCTTCTGGGGAGGGATTGAGAACTAGTGATTTGTTGGAATCTCATTTACTTTGCTTATTTATTTTAAAATTGAATAAAACAGTAAGACCTAGAAAACTGCACAGGGTTTTCAAGCCTCTGGAAACAAACAAACAAACAAACCAACCTGGGCCTAAGGTATTTTTTATTTTCTATATAGTGTGCTTTAAACCTTAGAGACTGCTACCTGCTTTTTAGGCTCTTTACAACTTCTGTGCTTATATTCAAAAGATGCACCTGGTCAGTGTGGACACTGAAATACATGGAATTGATTTCTCAGAGATGCGGAGCACTTCCACTTCTCAGGGACTTCAGTGCTCCTGCCAGTTCTCAGCACTTCCAGAGCAGGGCTGGGGGTGCGCCACAGAAAACAGATGCAAGATGGCACGCAGGTTGTGCCGCCAGATTTCCAGGCAGCTCTGACTTCAGGAACTTGAATGCTCTCTTTAATTTATGGAATTGCTTGCAACTACATACATACCCCAAAAGTAAATGTAGCGATAAAGTAGACTACCTATAAAGGTACTTGCAGTGTCAGCCCTTGGTATGTTATTTGCCTCCAAACCTGCCACATATTTCTCTGTTGGACAGAGATTCTTCCTAGCAGCAAGCTGACAAAATGATTAGTTATGGCTGTCCTCTGCTTTTTTTTTTCCTTTTTTTTTTTTTTTTTTTTCCCCGGCAAAGTGTGAAGGAACAATGCAAAAAAAAAAAAAAAAAGAAAAGAAAAAGGAAAAGGGGCATAAATATAAAAAGGCTTGATAGATTCCCCTGAATATATGCCTGGAAAACAGAATTTTCCAGAATCAGCTGCCATTTCTCCCATTAGCTTGACAGCTGTCAATTAGGGCTTCAGTGCTCTCCTGGGCCACAGTTTATTGCGTGCGGTTGATGTTGTCATTTTGTTCTCGGTTTTGCCTTGAGCACTATCATGAGCAGGAGTGAAATAGTCAATAACTGATGTATCAGCAGTTATTTCTTAAATTGGCTTACAAGTCTGCATTTTTCCTCTTTTTACTAAAGATTGTTTTGTAAAGTGATTAGAATGAATTGTGACTGCTGCAGGGTTATGGGAAATGCAGTGAAGCTAGGGTGAGTTAGCAGGATTAGAGTGGGTCCTTTTTGTCAGCCCTGCTTCCAGGATTAGTGGAAACTGTATAGAAAAGATCACCTTCAGGGTGAAGTGTGGGGTACATTTTTAAGCGTGCTACGTGTACGCTTGTGCAGAAACATATGGTGGTACAGAGTGAATGAAAAGAAATAATTTGCCAGGACGTAAAGTAACCTACGTGTTATCTTTGTGAACAAACCTTGGCACTGCCGGTTTTACGGTGGAGTAATCTGTATTTTAATCCAATGTCGTGACTGTTTCCTGGAGAATCCAAGTGCAGATTGTCAAATTTTAACAGAGCCCTGTTTTCAAGGTGCTGCTAGTAGATCAGGTATTCAGATGCCTGAAGTGTTGCATTGTCAAGGAGGAGTGTATGTGTGTGTATGGTTATGATACAACACCAAAAATAACACAGTTGCTGAGCAATCGTGTGTTATCTTATCTATGAAATACTTCGGCATCATTTACTAAACAATCTACCTCAGGTGTTTTAGTCTGATTTTTTTTTCCTCCTCTTCTCTGTGTGTTTGGTATTTTTTCTTAAATTTAGTTACGCCCAAATTGTGGTTTATCAGCCTTAAGTTAAAAATGAAAGGTGAATACAATATACTGTATTTGGTAACAATGATATGGACTGGTACATCCAGACAGATAATATGCAGTTGTAATTAGAGTGAATAGACAGGCATTCATTTTTAAATTCTTTGACACATGCATAAAATAGTCATATAATAAGATAAGATGACAATTTTATGTTAGGTTGATAAAGTGTCCCGATACATGCATTTAAATGTCTGTAAGCCTTTTTTTATCCAGACAGATTAATTCTAGTTTCCAGCATTTGCAGTTAGACATTAAATTAATTTTAAAAATCCCACTAAACAATGGATGCGTTGCTTTGTGTGTGTGTGTGTGTGTGTCATTACCTAAAGCAGGAGGATTGAAAAAATTTGTGCAATTGATTTTCCTTGATTTCAACATAAAAAAAAAAAAAAAAGGCACAAAAATTGGCTCAAAGGATTTAAAGCATGGTCCATAAGAGATTGTATTGTAGTTTTCTTAAGTATAATAATGCGGAATAGAACATTGTCAGAGCTTGAAATTGTTTGTTACCATTTTCTTACAAAGAACTGAAAGAGTTGAAATGAGTAGGGCTTAATTTCAGAGACTGCGAGATTCATCCTACTGCATTTGCCTGATTTTGCGCCTGAAAGATATTTTGGTCATCTCAGCAGAGAGCCAATCTGCAGAATTTAAACACTTCTCATTGCAGGCATCAACTTTAAGATATTTCTCAGAAAATGTTCAAAGGGGATTTTTTCCCCCAGGGGCGGAGGGAGAGTGGGGAAAGAGTTACCAGAGGATCATAAAATATCTGAAAGCTCTTTGCCAATGCCATTACCTGGCCTCTTCGGGCAGTGAAGGGGCAACTCTTCAAGAATAATCTAAGTTCGTATTTTAGACTTAATTATAAATTATTAATTAACTCTGTCAGGACACATGTTATTAATTATGACTCTCTTTTCTTCATTCAGAGCAGCTGTTGGGAATCGCATAAGTTGACTGTATTTGTTGGTGTGGGAGTTTACCAAGTGAAGAGCCCTCCATGCCCAGCCTGCCTTACCTCCAGCTCCCATCCCCTTCCTCCTGGGCGCCGCTGCCGGGCGGATAAGCCTGGCGGCGCTTGGGATTTGAGCAAATTTTGGGGCAATCCAGTGCGCTCACAATTAGCCAACATTGTTCCTGAGGTGGTTTTTAGGTCCTGTCCGTAAATAATTCCTGTTTTAGCGAGCCTGTGTGGTGGTGGGGAGGTAGGAAGGGCAGCAGCCAAGCCTGAGCGAGGGGGAAGCCAGGCAGTTTCCGTGCCCTTCCGCCAAACTCCCGCCAAACTTCACACATTGTCTTAGAGGAGGGAGCTGTTTCAATATTCGTTTGGAATGATCCAAATTCATTTACTTTTGATATTTCCGTCATTAAATTGAGCCCTCTGTTTCAGTTTCTTATGTGTTCTTTGCGGAATGCATGTTGCATAAAATAGGCAATTTTTAATGAACAATTTAATGTAAATGGGTTCTGAATTTAAATTAATATTAATGAAGCTTTGAGTGAATTTATTTTGCATACGTAAAGGCTTGTAACTCTTTCACCCATACACTCTTGTCTTTATGTACTAACACATTGGTTAGGTGAATTGGCTAGTTTCCATATTTTGTGACTAAAAAA
Organism: Myiozetetes cayanensis; assembly: GCF_022539395.1. Classification (NCBI taxonomy): domain Eukaryota; kingdom Metazoa; phylum Chordata; class Aves; order Passeriformes; family Tyrannidae; genus Myiozetetes; species Myiozetetes cayanensis. Next base: position 3,567,142 of record NW_026087270.1, read on the forward strand.
CTTTAATGGATTTTATATGGATATTTGTTCTAGTGCAGCTTTATGCAGGTTAGTATCGCTATTAAAAATGTATCTGCCTTGATATTCAGATTTTTGTAGTTAACATTTTACTGTGTTACGCCGCCGTTTCTGTACATTTCTTTCTACTTTGGTTTCGCCTTTGTGCTTAAAGAAAAAATTACTCCAACAATAGTAACCACAGTCAAGATGTTTTCTTTCTTTGGCTTACCTCTAATGCATTATGTATTTAGGAATGATGGGATGTTCTATAATTAATTCTGTTAGATGTAATTGCTATAATCACTTTGATGCTACACATAATAAAAGTAATATGGTAAGCATATGAAAAAATATAAACACCTTATTGTAACAGTTTCTGTAAAATTCTTTGAAAAATCTTGTTTGGAGCGGAACCTGCTGCTTCCGTATTTTGTCAGAGCTAAGATTATTTTTTTTTACAAAGTGCATTAGTTAGTAAATGAATTAATTTTAGATATTGAAAAGATTTTGACTGGCAGATTGTCTTGTATGTGCGCACATATATCCTGTGCGCTATTAAGGATGTAGTTCATTAAGTGTGAGACATAAATATCACTGTGTATCCCCTGAAATAAGAGACAAATATATACATTGTATCAAAGTCCAGGACATACGAAATAACACAGGAATGGTATTGTGGAGTGGAAAGCTTCTTTGTAGCGCAAAATTATGGGAAATACAAAATGTATGAAGGGTAGGATGTAACTAGAGAGGGAGTTTTTAAGGCATGGTCCCAAGTGAGAAAAAGCCTATAGAAGGTGATGTCCCTCCCCCTGCCTATTTTTTTTTTTTTTTTAAACAAGTAGCTTTGAGTTATTGTTTGCAAACACAGTTTTTGATAGAGAGGAAATGAAAAAAATATGTGCCATGGGTTAAGCTGTGTAGCTGATATCCTTGATTCTGTAACAAAAAATGTTAATACGGCCATAGCTCTTAATTAGTTGCACACCATACTTAATGCTGCAAAGGTCACTTGGTTTTATGGTCCAGCTTCGCCCATGAATTTGTATGTTTCCCCCCAAATTTGTATTTCTCTGTCATGTATTTTCTAAGCAATTGAGTGTGCAAATCGTGGTTAAAATGCAAACCAGAAACAAGATTAGAAAAATACATTCAATATGGACAAAGAAGAGGGTTTGAGTTTTGGTTTTGGTTTTTTATTTTGTGAGGTTTTTTTTTTTTGTAAATGTTATTTTCAAATAATGCACAGTCTTTGCGTGGCGAGCAGCAGTATTACATTTAACTTCTGTAAGCTGAACAAACAAACCCTGACCAACCTCTCGCTGGATTGTTCTGGGGAAGAACAGAACAGGGTGCTGTTTCTGAGTGTCTCTGGGACTGGGCTCGCTGCCGGCAGCCCTTTCCCTGCTAGGTCAAGCCTGTTGCTGGAGGGCCAGATCTCAGCAGGGGCCTCCAGGAGGCTTGGCGAGGCTGCTTCAGACTGGCAGCCATCAGTCATCCATCTGTGACACAGAGTCTGTTTTTGATGGCAGGGATGATAAAAGGCCTGGGAACTGTATAGGCCCTTGTAATCAGGGCCAGTGCTGACATCCTTCTCAACTTTGACAGCTTCTTCCTTTTCTCTCTTCACCGCCAAGACTGTCTCAACTGGATTTTTTTTTTCCTCTCTCTTGTTTCATGTACTTGATCAGTCTCAGATGCTGGGAATTATTTTTTTCTGGAGGGAGGGGGAGCGTTTCTTTTAGTTTGTGGGTTGGGCAGGTGTGAGAGGAAGTCTGTTTTTTTTTTCTTTTTTTTTTTTTGTACTGTAGGCCTGTTGCTAATTAATGTTCCTCCATAAGATTCTGTCGGAGTTGAGTAATGTTTTTGATCTTTATGCCTGATAACTGCATACTTAATGAGATTTCAAAGCTGTGAGTGCAGCTCCCTACAATTATTGACAGATGCCTTTTCTTTGCCATTGGGTTCAGCTTCATAAATCCTCCTGCAGTAATGAGGTTCAGAAGTGCCACCCTGCCAGTGAGCTAATGAAAGAGGGGGGGAGGGAGGGAACAGCTCATGCCTGCCTGACACATTTTTTTCCTTTAAAATTTACTATGCAGATGTCAAGCTGTGGGACGATTACTTCAAACATGCTAATTTTTATCTTGCTTTTGTGTCAAGCCTGCATGCCATTTTTCCCCCCCAATAATAAATAAAAATAGAAGCCTCAACCTATTTAAATTTTATCATGGATCATAACTATTGAAGACTTTGATATATGTGTGTTCTTTTGCAGTTTCCAGTCAGTGGAGCAGTTTTTTGAAATCCGAAGGGCAGAGGGAGGATAAAATAAAAAAAAAAAAAGGGGGAAAAAAAAAAAAAAAAAAAGGCAGCAAGCTTCCTCAGCCGCACGTCAGCCTGCCCTGTCCGTGCACTTGAAACATCGGAGATTTCATTTTAGAGTTCTGAAACTAAATCCTGGTGGAGAATAGCCGCACCATGCCAAACAGTCGATTTCCTTTTCAGCAGAGCCATACATCACTGACCCACCCTTCCCTCCCGACAGAATGACATGTGTCATTTATCACCGGGCCCTGCCAGAGCGCGGGGGGTGTGTGGGGGCAGCTCCTGCTCCAGCACTGCTGGATGTGTTCCACCGGCCGGCCGGGGAGAGGGACGGGAGGGCCCGGGTGTGCTGGGGGCACTGCCAGAGTGACTGAGGAGGTTATGTGCTTTCATATTATCTGCTAAGTCGCCTTGTTCAGCCCCCTGAAGATTTTTCCCCTCCTGTTTTCTTTCTCTCTCGCTCTCCTTTTATTTCCTTCCTTTTTTTTTTTTTTTTTTTTTTCCCCACCCTTTTTTTTTTTAAGTTTGGCAGTTGGGACAAACTGGCTGACACATATCATTCAAGCAGCACCAGCTTGCTGGGGGTTGTGTAAATGAATCTGGGAGCTCTTGGTTTCACATGATTCAAACGTGCATTATTGAAGATGGATGTTCCTTAAAAAAAGATTGATGATGGATATCAGGCTTATAGTGCCATTTATCATTTTGAATATTATTTAGACTTGCCGTGTAAAGCTGTAACTTGAGAGTTGGATGAGCTGGGACAGAATGGAGGCCTCGGCATGCACGTTGTGATTGATGGCTTTGCTTTCTCATTGTTTGTTACCAGATACTCGCCGGTCATTACAGGAGTGCCTTACAATTGTTTTAGGGGCTGGATTTCCGTGTGTGGATCTGTGTGTTTTTGTACAACAGGGAGAGGGACGGGCAGAGGCAGAGTTAAGTTTTTAGTGAGAGTATTTCAGTAATTGTAAAGAATGTAGACAAAGCCGTGGCCCATGCAAGGATACAGGCAGTCTTTTGCATGAATACAGAGACTTACTGTGTGTAACACTAAAATATAAGCAGGACTAGAGCTGATCCAGCGTAACATTGTCAGGCATTGCCAGTTACAGTACAAAATTGTGCTTGTGAACAGATTACTACTCTACAGCTTCCTTTTGCTAACAAGATGCCCTTTTTTTTGTGTCCCATAATGGCAAAGAAAACAAAGTTCTAGGACATAATTATTTCAGTGTTTACATATTTCTTTTCTTCACATCCTCTTCACTCAGGGTTTTGAATCTTTGAGTCTTAGTGTTTGCTGCCAGGTGTCCAGGATGATCCAGGAGGGTGGATAGCCTGGTTGTGTAAGTGATGAGGGCAATCCTTTCCCTCTTCAAAGCACTTTTGATGGAACCAGGACACCCCCACCTGCTGGAAGAATTAAGGAAACAGCAATTAGCTGTTTCCTTTGAAGCACAGGCAGGGATTTTCAGGAGATATACACTCCAACGATGGAGCAGCTTCAGCAGGAGGCAGTGCCAGAACTTCAGGTGTTGGGGTGTTTGTGCACAAGCATCTCCAAGCAAGTGCGATACCCAGCCCGGTTAAACTTGTTCTGAGTTGACAAACTATTGACTATTCCTTGCCTGGCAGATTGTACAAAAGTCAAGTGATTGACAGGAAGGGTAGGTAAAATTAGACAAGAATGACTTTGCTGGATCAGTCTTGAATTTGCACAGGTAGATCGTATTTTCTAAACACTGCTTGTCACGACAACTTTTTCTTTGATTACGAGATGCCTTCCTAGGCAGTGGGAATTACAGCAAGCTTCAATAAACAATGTACAGCATTTTAAGTTAAAACAGCAGTAAAGTAAATTTTTAAGTAAATTTTTAAGTAAAGCCAGCAGTGACTTTATGTGAGATTTTTAGAAATTAGTTTTTCAGAAATCTAGTTTGTTATTCTTTCTACAAATTCACTTCCGTTTACTTTTCATAAACTCGGTGGTCAAAAGTAAGGAGAATTCAAGTTTATACACTTCAGTCAAGTCCAACACTGTGAAAAACTCTAAAAACACATAATATTTTCTATAAAGCCTTCAACAGTAGAAGGTAAAACTTTGCTCTCCTACCCCTGCACTTGTGTAACACAGTAGGTAATTGAAGTACAAGTGCCAATTTGCTGGAACAATTGTAAACACACCTTGATACAAATGGCATCATTGCATTCTTACTGATTAGAAAACTTTGCTATTAATAGACACAAAGTCCATTTCAGGTGTAATTGGTAAGGAGCTGAGTGCACTCATGGGAAGAAACCTTGTTTTGTTTTTTGTTCGCTTTTATTCTTATCCCTTTTTTCAGTTTTATAGCTGGAGACATGATTTATTGCAGCCATCCATCTTTGGGGCTCATCCATCACATCCTGGTTGCTAGGCAATCATGGCAGCAGCTGTTTGCTTTGAATCAGACAGAAAAGTTGTCAATCATCAAAGGCAGGTGAATAGCATTAGAAACACGCTATTGTCAGACGGAATAATTAATCAAAGAGAGAAAAGATAATTAAAAAGATATGACCCTTGCAAGTACTTGCTCTGGGTTGCCTGGAAAAAAGAAAAACTGCCTGGTCTTTTCTAGACACTTAAGCAGCTGAGGGCTGATAAAATATGCACTCTGCAGTGCATAGTTTTTAATTAATTGAAAAAGGTTCAACATTCAAAGACGATGCTGGAGAAAAGTCTGATTATGAGCATAAGTAATATTTATTGTTTGCATGAAAGGCTTGACATGGAGTTCTAACTTTCTGTCACAAATCTCCTGCATGCTTGCACTAAGCCTCTTTCAGCTTCACTATCTTCCCTGGCAGTTACCAGAGTGTGTGGTTAGTCTGTCCAAGCAGGGTCCTGTGGCTTTCATCCAGCCTTTTCATCCCGGGCCACCTTTTCAGTGTATTGTCTTGTTTGCCATCCTGTACAGAGCTATCGGAGCTGCACGAGCTCTGCCATCAGCAGGGCAGGCAAAGCTCCCGAGTCGCAGCGTTGCTCTGTGTTGGTACAGGAAAGGTGTGGAGGCAGTACCTATCTCATTTCCAATCAGCCTGTGGAATAACAGGCTCTTCTGAGCTGATTCTTGAACTGGATTTTTTGGAGTTGTGTGCTGGAGTGATAAAAAGGCCACTACAAAGCCCAGTTTCCAACTCCTTCGAGCTTGGATACCCTGGCAGTAGGTGCAGCAGAGCACGCCCAGCACGAGGAGTGCAGGAATGCACTTCTGGGCAGCGCAGCCTTGACCAGTGGTTGCAAAGTAGCGGGGCAGAGCTTGTACTGCACCAGCCTGCCAGCCTAGACTGGTGTGAGGGAACCTGGGTGTCTGAGCCCATTGGGCAAAGTACTCATGTAGTCCAAAAAACCCCAACGTCGATGTTTGTTCATGCTTAGAAAATATGTCTGTGGATATACTGATCACAGGAGAACACAAGTGTGATGATTGCATTAGTAGAGTTTCTTTTTAAAAAAAATAATTTTGTAAGTAGTGATGCAGAGGTGCCTGCCACACTCCCCTTTGTATTTTTTCATTTTTGATTTCATACTTCCTTTACCCTGTTTTCGTGCCGTCAGAAGAACAAACCCACTACTTTTAATATCAAAATGAGATATAAGTGTTGATTATCAGCAAGGCTTGCAGGGATACATGCTGTGAAATACTGGGAATTTAAATTGCAGAATGAAAATCATACACACCCCACCCCTTTCACGCTGGCTGATACCTTGGAGTGATTTTTGCACAGTTCTTTGCAGCAGTGTGTCAGAAGCAGCTCCTCTGCTAATTGTGTGTAGCCTGTATCACATTTTCTGCTCTCACACTCTGTTTCACTTGTAATCATTCCAGTATTTACTTAGAGGAGGAAAGAACACAGCTAAGAAGGAAACGGGGTACCATCTGAGCGCTGGGTATGACACATCTGCTGCATAGAGCTATTCTTCCAACACTGGGAGCAGGAAGCTCAGGCTGCAGCTAACTTGGATGACTTGGAGAAATCTGTATCCTCAAGTAACATTTCATATTAGTGATTCCTCAGAACGTCATGTTCATCAAAGTTTGTGTGAGAAATTAAAAAAAGCCTCTCTAAAAGCATAGTTCTGCATATTAGCATTAGCTTTAGCAATATCCTCTGTACACTGTGTGACCAAAGTCAGCATACCCCTTGGCTAATAGCCCAGCACTTTTATGTAGAGTTAGGATGTTGTCTAGAGTTGCTAGTGTGTATTTTTTTAGTTGGACTAACTTCTTTTTTCTCCTATATGTGATAATTCACTCTGACATATTACTGGCATCTTTTGTCATAGGTGTGTGGGTCCTGTGACTGTGCAGGGCAAATGAGGGGGTGTATGTAAGGGAATGCTGTGCTTTCTCTAGCACGTTTCTGTGTGCTAAATAAATGTAGGATAGCCATGCCTGCATGGGAAGTGACATGTTTATGGCTATAGAGCTCTTTCCTCCTTTGCTGGGAAGTGAATTTGTCTCCTTTTCACCTATCAACACCTCTGATACCTTTTCAAGTATTTGCTGTATTTCAGATCTGCTGATCACTGTTTTATTTACTGGTAGGGGAACTGTGTCAGTAGTTCCCTAATGGAGGGATATATAGTGCTGACATCAAGCAAATGTTGGCTAAGAGACATATGGATAGATGATTGTATGGTGGAATATAGGCAGCTATTGTTAGTCTGATAGTGATTTTTTAGAAGATTATAGATGAAAGTTCCCTGTGATAATGTTTCCTTCTGCTAGTCAAATTGGAGTGCATCTTTTGCCTCTGATTTTTCCCAGTGTCTGTTCCATGAATGGTATTAAGGGAAGACAGAATAGCTATTCCCCATTTGCAATATTTATTGATTCACGGGTGGAAGAAGTTGGACTCTATGAAAGGATTTTCCTGTCCTAGGCCCTTCTTCATCCTTCCCTGAGTACAGGTTGCTTTTACACTTGTATAAAGAAAACTGTTTAGGAAGTTGGTGTGTGTGCTGAGTGTGCTAAAGCTGGATTGCCTTTTTGTTCATATGAAGTGAAAAATGGACAGAATATGTCAAACATTAGCACCGGCACAGAAAGTAAACTGTTTTGCTTTAACTGGTGGAAGAATGTGCAAAGGGACCTTAAAATAAACAGTCAAATAATAATCAGGCATTTGCCAGTGTTTAACTCGCTGTGTTAAGTAGATGTAGTATCTCAGTAGGAACCACTGAGTTACATGGTACATGTATACTGAGAAAAGTACCTTGAGGAAATATATGTAATGTGTTGGCTGAATTACGTCCTGTGCTTGCCTGAACTGAGTAAGTGTGCAGTGCTTCCCCCACCCTGGCACATACCCCTGCCAGGTCCAGGCTCTTACACCACAGCTCTCTGACGGACACCGCTCAGCTCTGTCCTCGCTGCACCAGATCCAGGGTATTTCCCGCTGGCTTTAGAGTGAGCTATGTTCTTAAAGGATGGAGAATATGTGTTTTCTTCTGAAGATTTCAGAGATGAGAGAGACTTTTTATTCCACAGTTTTAAGGTTAGTTGTCCTTTTTATTCCTTTCAGTGTTGCCTGCTGTTGCATCTTTTATATGCACAGTGATTTTAGGGTTTCAGTCCTACGAGCCTGTGCAGTGAAACAGAAATATTTCTTATCTCCAGTTTTCAGTTTGTCAGCAGTGTGCTTAAGAAAAGTCTTCTGCAAGCTAAAACCCGAAGCTTGGAAGTTGTCCTGGTGTTCTCTAAGTCACTGTCCTTTGGTGTCCAAGCCACACTGCAGTGAAAAGCATAACATACATTTGTATGTACTTAATTATGTGTTGTAAAGTATGAAAACACCTTTTTTTATTCAGCATATTTTCTAGGATACCTCTTCAGAAATGACTGGGGTAAAAGACAATGATTTGACTGTCATAGATGCAAGATGACTAACTCATGTCACCTGATAATCCAGGGGTAGAGCCGGATGGCCTTGGAGATAGGGAATCATCAGATAAAAGCCATCAGGTGGGCTACTGCCTTCGCTCTAATGCCTGGGGTAATTGTGTGGGAAGGAGCAGGGATGGAAGTGCCATGAGGAGAAGGAAGGACTAGTGCCATGCAGAAGAAAAGACTGGTAGGTGGAGATCTGAACTGCTGTATGGTTCCCAAAATAGAAATAGCTGAACTCATGTGTTGCTCTTATTCACTTACCTTCAAAATCTCATATACACTGTGCTGTTGCTTTAGAGTTAAATGTGTCCCCTTATGCCTGTCCCCTTACATACAATTCTCTGATACCCTGAAATCCTCTTGCAATTGCTGTATGAATTTAGTTAGTTTGGGCATAAGAGTACAATTCAGGTAACCACCTTGACCTGGTGAGTAAAAAGGAGAGACGTGAACTCGATGGACTGACTGGGTTGGACTTGTTGCAAATTTTATTGAAAGAATATTTGAAAAGTAGAAGGTAGAACTTGAGACAGCAAAGATACTGTGTGAGTGGTTTTTTATATGCTGAAATGTATCATTTACCCAGGATACCTTGTCTTCCTTTGTTTTTGCTCTGGGCCTGCAATAAAATGCTTCCTATCTATATTAGTTAGCAAATAGTCTGATGTAATATATGAGAATAGTGGTGCATTATTTCCTCATGCTTATATGTTTTCTTTATAAAATATTCTAGCAGCAGTGAAATCTTGCTATGTGATTGCATTTCATTTCGAGATGGTTAGTTGAATAAGCAGGAGGACAAGCAAGCAGTAAGCTGAACGAAGGGAAAAGAAATAAAATTTTACAGCACATTCTTGTTGTAGGAGTGTGCAACACAAAATTGTGTGACTCAAATGCTCAATCTGATCTTCATGATTAAGCAATAAACAAATTACAAAACAAAGTTATCGTCCTTTAGAAACTTGTGCTCAGTCGTGAAAAAGAAAAATATTTAACATTTCTCGAAGGAAAACATATTTTGTTACTTGACATTCACTGGTTGTGTTTTTTAGTTAACAAAAATATGTGTTTGCACTAGGGTAGAATTAAAAACTTTTTAATAGACACTTTAGACATTTAGTAAAGTTGATTTACTCAATGTTAATAAAAGGAAACGAAACAGTTAAAATTTGTGGTGTTGTGCTTTGTTGTAAGGACTGGGAGATAAAGTGTAAGTGTATGTGAAGTAGTTTGCTTACTTTGCCTAAGTAGAAACGTTTTTGTGTGTTGCATGTTTGTGTCATGCCCGATGTAATGGGGTGTTAATCCAGGAGTGGGTCTCCTCAGAACCGGTCCTGCAAACACACAATAATACTAACACTCTGGAGACCCCAAGATTTTGCTCTTAAATCCAGCAGAGATGTCCCCGAGTGGGTTTTTTTGTGTAAAAATGGAGCATGTAATAATTATTGAAGTGTGTCAGATCACTGATGTGCACTCTACTTTCCAGACAAGACTCCCCCCCGCAAAAAAACCTTTAAAATGGCAATTTCTTAACCTAAGGAATTTGCGTTGTTATAATTGGGATTTTGGTAATATTTAGTGTGGGATGTACTCAATGGAGAAAGGAGGGGTTTGAGTCTTCGTTGTGTCTCCAACAGTTGCTTATGTGGATACACCCAGTGCCAGTTTCCAGTGTGATTAAGGAACTGAGGACTAGACAGGAAGTCAGTCTTTCCAGGGATGTATTTATCAGAGCATGAAAGGGGCTGGGAGCTCCTCCTCAGCTCCTGGTGTGTAGCCTGGCAGGTGGCACTGCTCTGGTCCTGCACAAGCCTCTTGCCCCCACGTGATTCCATGTGGGGAAGAACTTTCAGCTGGATCTCACAGGCCTGTATGTGATGGACCATATCTGAGAATGGTTTAGCTGAAGCTGAGTCCCCTTATGCCTGTCCCCTTACATACAACAGCTGAACATTGACTGGTGAGATGGTCAAGCCATGGGGTGAAAATGAACTCAAATGGTACAGCTTGCAGAGCTTCAGTTCCTCTCCTGAGCCTGCTTCCACACTGCAGGTAGGACATAAATGTGGAGGGAAGTTCCAAGAGGCTGTCCAGTCCTTCTCCAGGTCAGTTTATGCAGCTGTGCCCTTCCTGGCAGCCTTGCATGGAATCCCAGCACTTGCCAGGCAGTACATCCCACTGTCCTGCTCCAGATGGATGTTAGCCTGGCCTGCAGAGTTTCCTGATGCACTTTCCTGTATCCTACAGACTGATTTAATTGTCAGTAGCTTGAAGCAAAGGTTTGGAGCAGTCTGTACTGCTGTGGAGTGTCCTTTGGAGTAAGCCGTGGGGCACGATGCTCCCAACATTTCTTCCTATTTAGACCCAGTCCAAAGCCCACTGAACTCCAGTGTAATTCAGCGCTGTTGACTTTACTGGGCATTACACCAAGATCTGTAGTGCCAGTTTAAAGAACAGAATTTCACCTGTGTTACCTGATAACCAATGTGCTTCTGCTCTCTCCTGTTGATGCAGTGCAGACACAGACAGATTCTGGTAGACAGTTCTTGGTTGGGTTCTCATCTTGCCAAGTAATACACTTTTGTGCTTAAGAACCTGTAAGATTTGGGAGTAGATGCTAAGCGGTTGTTTTTCCTAAGAGGGGTGTAATGTAATACTAATTCCAACCAGAAATGGACATTTTGTTTGATTTAATCAGGTGGAATATTTTAAAGTGTTTGAAATAATTATACAGTTATTAATGTGATGCCAAGAAACTTTTGTTAATATTCAGAATAGTATTAAGTTATAAATAGATGATATTATCAAGTCAAGTGTCTGTATTGATAGGTAACAGAATTGTGTAAACTTGGCTGTTGATTCTATTATAAAAGCACACTCTTTATCCTTACTCTTTTAGTACAAAATTACATCTCGTTATGGGTAATATGTCATGTCTCCCTAAAAATGTGATCTTGATTTTCATCCCATGATGATACTTTATTCAATAAATCAAAATCTTCCTCAACAGTTAGCAACCAACTTATTTAATGGCTATGTCTGAAATGTTGATACAGGGAATTCAGCAGTTAACAGTGTTTATACATTCCAGAAGCATTAACAGGTTAGGTTATACTGGAATTCAGTAAATATCCCTGAAACGTGTGGGAGATCTCTAGACTATGCAGCGTCTCAGCAATCGGCCGCCAGACATCCCGTGAAATACCAAATGTAATAATAAAGTTTATAGTGATGATATTGTCAGGAGGCACACATTGTCCATTATCACCGAAAACAGGGGGAGCAAGGCCCGTTGCCTGATGTTTAGACTGTGGCAGTAGAACACCACAGATGTCCTTATCTCCTGGAGATAGTTTTGTACTGAATCAGTGGGTTTTACACATTTTTGTGTACGAAAAAAATGTTCTTCACCTTCTGAGTATTTCTGAAGAAAATAAAAGGAGGATAGTTTTTATACGTGTCAAGGTTGTTTCCCATTTCTACAATCGAAGTTCAGCAAAATATCCAGAGTAAATCTGTAATTTTCTCAGTAGCTTTTTCGCCTTGGCTGCTGGGTTTCCGTTATTGCTGTCTAAAATGGACCTTCTGCTAAAATCAGTAAAAAAAGCCATTTACTAGCTACAGTCTGCATGCTCATAGACAGTCATGTGCTGGCTGCATTGTACCTGATGTATTTAGCAGCTGTGGGGTGGGTAACCCCAAAGCAAGCCAGGACTCCTTGAAACTACTACAACTTTTTTGTCTCTGTGCAGATGGATGACATTCTCTCAAAAGGCATCCTCAACAGAGTTTTTTACTTCTGTTCCTTATGACAAAACATGGCAAACAAAGACTGAACATAAATTACAGCTGCAGTCCTGAAGTTTGAAGTTGCATTTTAGCCGCACTACACGGGGTATTACTATTATAATTACTATCTTTTGGTGCTTGTATGTAAGTAAATTACATTAAAAGTAAAATCAAGGCATTCATGAAATATTGGTGACATAAGTGGAAAAATTATGAACAAGCTATTATAAGATGTGAAAAATAAAAAAGATATTGTCTTTAATTTGTCAGTGAACCAAAACCCACCGATTGTATAACATGAGAATATTTTTAACAAATATTCCCTTAAAGCTTTGCTGTGGCCGTGCCCTCGATGGCATCTCCAGTCTGTCAGCAACTCCATTATAAAATCCTCTTACGAGGATGCAGCTTTAGATTGTTACCTAAATCTCTGCTATTTGGAGTGTTGTATTATCTTGCTTTGCCTGAAAGCAGGGCACACTTTTTAAAAGATCTACGTGTTCAAAGTATTTACGTTAACAAATTGTCATAAATACATTCTTTGATATTCAGGTTCTCCTATTTTCTGCGACCTGCTTATTAAAAATAATTTCACAAAACCTCCCTTCAGTCAAAAGTGCCTGGTAAATGCTGGTATTTTGAAGTTTAAATAGATCTTCATACCCTAGATAGTGATACATTTATTTATTATGTGTGCCTTTAATGGATCCGAAACTTGCAACCACAGAGCTGAATTCAGGCATCAAAACTAGAAATATTTGGTTCAAGGAGGCCTAACTTTTGATACATATACATGCATCTTTTTCTTGGAAAACAATATTGCAGTGAGAGATGAAGTTCTTGAAATTAGATATATTCATAATCTGTCAGTCTATGTACAGAGCTAATGATATCTCAACATATATTTTATGAAGTGTAAGAGAGTATTGGTACTCAGTGAAATACATAGTTCCCTTACAGTAGTCTTTTAAATTTTTCACTCTCATTCACAGTAATTCCTTAAAAAAATGTACTTCAGGGCTTCCTTACAAACACTGTGTATCCAGAATATACAGTTTTTAGCACAGTGCAACTGGATATTTTTGGGCCTGTTCATTGCCAGCCAAAGGAGGCTGGGATCATAGGGAACAACAGTATAACGTTTTGCTTTCCTTTTTTTCCTAAGATAGAAAAAAACTACTCAGAGAAGTAAAATTTTAGTGTATCGAATGGGTTTTTATTTCTGCCGCAGCATTGAAGGAATCAGGCAGTGGGAATCCCCGTCTGTGTCCATGTGGCTGTACCAGAACGTTGCTGCCATTTGATCGTTATATTGCCAAAGCAGCCCGAATCCCAGTCAGGCTGGTGTGTGTGTGTGGAACTGGCAACTACCGAGCTTGCCAGGAGAAACAAGACTTTAAAATATCTGTGCTTTTTTTAGTTTGTTGTTTTTGGGTTTTGTTTCTTTCTTTTCTTTTTTCTTTTTTTTTTTTTTTATAGTAAGTGCTATGATTTTGAACTTTCCTGTTTTGACATCGCTTTGGTACTAAGGGCAGTTCTGGGTTTAAGAAAATGAGGAATAGAAACACAATGCTGTAAATTAGGAATTCCTGAATTTTCTTGGAAGGAAAATCAGAGTTCTTTTTTACCATAGTTTTCAATGCATAAAGTGGAGAGGGTGGACATATCTTTCTTCACAAGAGAATTCTGAGAATTAAAGCTTGCACGTTCAGCTTTTTGTAGTTAGGTTGTGATGTGTAGGTGATACTTTTGAGGTGGAATTTCTAATCCAGTTTTTGTTTTGCTGTGTATGTTTAGCCTTTGCTATGGTTTGGCACTCTGTTCTTTATCATTAGTCATTCATTGTAAGACAGTTAAAGAAAAAAAGGAACTTTATTTTAAGTTGTTGAAGGAATGGGTCTCTTTTTTTTTTTTTTAAGTTTTACAATTCAAAAACTGGAAGTTAAACAGCTGCAAAGAAAAAAAGAATCCTCTTAATAGTCAAATGATTCTAAATTAAAAAGGAAAGAAAACAAACAATCAAAAATCCTTATCAAGTTCTTTGGAAAACAGAAAAGGAGGAAAAAGTCTAAGGAAAGCCAAACCAGCTAATGTTACAGTTGTCACAATTACTCATATCCTATGCTAGAGCTTGAGGAAGCAAGGTAAAAATGAGCCAAAACTGGCCTTGGATCTCGTGGATATGGCTTCTGCTCATGTCAGTGTTCGCATCTGAGTCTCAGTTTCAAATCTGGCCTTACTCTTCACCAAAAGCTGTGTTTAACCGTGTAGTTCTAAAATTAAAGAGGAAGGAGTTCTGCATGCTATATAAATAGAGAAAAGGGATTATTTTTTTTCAGATAAATTAAGAAAATTACAAGGAATATTTTTATTCTATTCTATTACATATTATTATGTATTATATATTATTTTTATTAAATTTTCATATTGTTGTGCTTAATTTTTAGACAGTTTCACAAAGATACTTTTCCTGAAATTGCTCAAATTAGACTTCTTAGTATATTTAATTAAATGTATATTTTGCAGACAAATAGTGTGACCCTTATTTCTTAGTTACCTCACTGACTGCATGAAGACTACTTACATGATTACTGGGCAGGGTCTGCTCCTCTGAAAATTATAATTCATGGGCAAATTACAAAAATATTCTCATATACTTTATGTATGCATATAACAAAGTATATGTAGTGATAGAACTCTGTTTGTACAGAGATAATATGTGCATGTGTGCAATGTTTTGTAACAGAATCTTTATTATGTACCAGTGTAACTTAAGAAGAAGTGAACCCCCTAATTTGCCATTGTTCTCGGAGTTATCTTAATATTCCAGTTTGTAAAGTGCTTTGGATACTTGGTATTTCGGTAACTGTTGTATCATGGGCAAGTTTTCTTACTTGTTCCCATAAATACCTCTCAGTTATGCCACTTGAGGCCCAAGTCAGTTGAGAAGCAATCAAAAAAAATCTGCCAAACTTTTTTAGAGTCCTAAATAGCTCTGATATTAATTAGCCATAGCATTTGTGTGTAAAAAGAGATATTAAGGAATTTTATAGCATATGTTATTTATAGCATTTTTTACTCTTAAATCTTGACACAGTTCTGTGCACAGGCATTTGACAATAATCCCATTAAAATGGTTAAAAACATTCTTAAAATGAGTTACATAAAACTGTGTGGTGTCTGTGAAATCTGTGGCAATGTGGTTTAGAACAGAAGTTTTGTTGTGTTTGGTTGAGCTGATCCCAACACCCATGTGTGGTTTTTGATTAGGCACACAAGTGCCCGCTCTGTACATACTCAGTTTCTGGTTTTCACGTTCTTTTTCCCTCAGCCCTCAGCTCTGATTATGTACTGGAGAGCAGTCTTTGTGCCATTGATTTCTGTCTGTCTACCAAAGAATGAAGTTTGCTCTTCTCACACACGTACGTCTGTCAGTACCGCACCAAGGGTCAATCCCACGAGGGGCAAATTGAAGAAATGAAAACAAATAAGTTATAAAATAAAGTGACAATAATGTGCAGTAGCATAAAGATTGCTTTGGGCTGCTTTTGAGAAAGACAGCTAATGACTTGCCTTGTTGGATGGTACGGGAAGGGTGTGGGTCCCATCCCTGTGTGGGAGGAGGGTGCGGGCAGACCGAGCTGGGGGCAGCCACAGAACACGGAGCTGCCTCTTCCTTGCACCTTCTCCCTGCCACTCTGATGCTGGGGAGGTCACTGAACAGGCAGAATCCTGCGTGTTTACAGTGGGTAGCTCCTTGTAAATAAGGTTATCGCGGGGATCGGAGCACTGTGAGCCAGGGCGCTAAAATCAGGCCCAGGAGTATTACCGGGTTTCACTGTGTTCCATGTCGCTGCAGACGTTCCCTGACTGATGCTTGTGAAGCTTTTTAAATTCCTTGGGGAAAAAAAGTACCACTGCAGAATATTTAAAAATGTAATTTTTTTTTTTTTAAAGAGGTTTTTTTTTAAAACAAATGATCCATGCAGTAGAATTTTCATAATGTATTTACACAGACAACTGGTAGTGTGTGTGTGTGCGTGTGTTCAACACTTACGAATACTGCCCTAATGCAGCTGAAGCATTCAAGTCTGTTTTAAGATTGTAATTGAAGTAACATGATATAAATGTAAACTTTAGCTTAGAGCACACAGAGCATACAAGACAGTTTGACACCTTCATTTCAGCAGTAAGAAATTACCATTGTCTCTTGTTTCTTGCTTCTAGCTTATATGACCAAGCCAAAAAGTAATTACACAATTAGGGTTGACATACTGGTTCCTGTAATATTTCTTGCTGTAGTTTTTTGGTGGCTTATTTCTACTTCAGATTTTCCAGTCCTTTGTAATTCATACCAAGATGTCCATTTTCATTGCAACAAATTTACTCATGAAGATTGCAAGTCTTGCATAATTTAATGATGAAAAGGCAGCATTTCATTTTCTCCAAATGTAGTTATTTGTAGATTAAAGATAAACATTTGTGGAGCTAATATGGTTTTTGTAAGAATTTTGTCACCAACTTGAACACTGAATTGTTATGTAAAGGAATGGAAAAGAGTGTAAATAATTACAGGATGATACATTTTAAAAAGAAGGATATGCAGCAGTGTCCAACTGCTGATCTGGAAGGGAACCGCTCTCCATAGGTCAGAAACTGTTGTTTGCTGTATTCTGCATGTACAGAATGGGAGTAATGGGTGTTTTTCCAGTTCTTGGGGGCACTTGGTAGTGACCACCAGTCAGTGTCTCTCAGAGCCAGGGAGACCCTCAGTCCAGCTCCAGGTATTCAGCAAGAGCAGGTCAGATGCAGTGTAGCCCTATGACCTATCTGGTCCTTGGTACAATTTGTTTCCCTGTCTGTCCATCATTTCTGGGATCTGTAATGCTATTTCAAAGTAATTCTGTACCTTCAGACTTACTCTCTCCAGAAGTATTCTGGGACAGTTGTGCATTATCACTTGCTTCACTTTTGTTATGCTTGGGAATTTTTCTGGGATGAAGTAAAAACAGTGCTATATAGTATTGTTAAGCTGTTCTCTGAGGCTTTTTGATTTAACAAAAAACCCCAACATAATTCTGTGCTTCTTGACCATTTCTGCACTGTATCTTAATCCTCAAAACTCAGGAATGACAATGGGATGGAGGTCCTGGATGAGTTTAGGTGCAGGGTGAGACATCTGCTGCAGATTGGAGTTGTCCTTCTCTACCACAGCTAAACTGGCTGTTCAAATCTCTTGTCATGAGGTTTCCTTGCTTTTGATCCAGACACAGGAGCTTCATCTTGTCTTGGAGCTGAGTGTGTCATTATATAAAATACAATGGAGGGCTGGGAAGGAAGTATAGTGAGTTTGCTGGTGACAAGCCAAGTGGAGGGGGGGTTGCCAAGTATTAATCATTTGTATAAAGCTGCATCCACTCTTCAGCCAAATGAATCTGTTCTGCCTTGCTTTCTCACAGTGACAGCATCAAGATATTAGTAGTTTTGTAACAGAGTTGTCTTTTTACATGCTCTTTAAATTCTTGCTACCTCCTCGTGTGTTGAGTATCCCTGGGAAGGGACTTTGCACCTCCTTGAATTTCCCTGTATGAGTTTCATAGGTAGGGCAGATTACATACTTATGGGTATAAAAAAGATTTTGTGCTCTTTAAAATTAATTCTCCCTCTCCCAGCCCTCCTCTCCGAGATGTCACTGGGTTGCAGTATCTTCTCTGCAAATCAAGGCTTGCAACATTGAGCAGCACTGTGTTATGGGGAACATTTCTAGAGGGAAAGACAAAAGGAGAAGGATGCTTCTTGTAATGGGCTACTGCTGTTTCAACCAGTTATTCTTTTAACTAGAAAATGAGAGTACACATAGAGGCTATTAAATCATTAATTACAGCATGTACTTCTTTCTCTAAACACAGACAAAACACGGTTAAGAGGGAGCAGAAAGTTCCCTAATTAGGGAAAGTTATTGAAACTAAGTGCAGGATGTGAGGTATCAAGCAGGAACCATGCACAAAGTTGTATCTTTTTCTGATGGAGTTTATACCAGCATTTTCCTTAATTATTCTTGATGTTTTGCCCATTACACCATTAGCTTCTTTGGAGGACAAAGATAAGTTGCCAGTATCCACAAGAGCGAAGTGTGAAAGCATTTAATTATTGATATCTTAGTAACCAAGATTCCAAAATGACATTGTCAAAATCCATAATGATCAGACAAAAAATGTATCAGCTTGCTGTTGAGAAATATGGCTCAGACTGTGTGGGATCGGAACATGCACAGTTCAAGAAACGATACCACCGGTTTCCTACATTTCCACTATATAACTGCTTTACCCAGTATTTTCTTCTCTTGAAAATTCTTATTGTTAATGTTCTCATTCTTCCATTTTAATTTTAGCCTTTTCTTGATTGTTAATCTAATACATATGTTTCACTAAATGAACTCATGCGTTTTCACCAGGTGGATCTGTAAATCAGTTAAACGGTCAAGTAGAGTCTAACATTATAACCGTCTGTGTTCTCCATCTCTTTAAAATACAGATTTCATTAACAGAATATAGCTGTTTAATACATATTTTCTTTGTATCTTGAATTAAGGATTTCTTTTCTCCCGCCTGCTGAAAGCTGTGGGAAGAGTACACAACTCTGGGAGAAATCATTCCTGTGCACAGAATTTCTGATTGCAGCTTCATGGCGCAGGAGCCCGGGGATGGAGGTGGAGGGTCCGGGAGTAGGTGAAGCAGCACCCAAGGGAAGCTGCAAGGGACAGCTGCCAGAGTGTTGTGGTTCTGTGTTCCCAGTCCTCTGCCCTCCTGCCTGGGCACGAGTGAAGGATGGAAAGCGTCCAGGAGGAGGGGACAGCTCATGGAGGCTTTGCCAGCGTTGCGTCCCATGGATTTACACCTGGCAGGCCGTGACATGTCACATCAGGTCACCCCTGGAAAAGAGCTCTGTGGCAGTTGACACCTTTCCCAAGCCAGTGCAGTTTCTCAAACCCAGGGATCTGCAGCCCTGCCCTGTGTTTCCAGACTGGGTGTTGCACAGGGTCTGTTGGGTCGTGCCATGGAGGTGCTGCCGTGTTGCTCCTCTTCCCTCTCCTGTAGCACGTCTGTCTACCTGCTCCTGGGGCATGTGATAGCTGAGACCTCAGGGAGCAAGTGAGTTTGTAAACAAATAAACGGGAAAAGTTACCTGAATATATATTGAAATAATTAAAAGTTACTTGAGTGTATATTTCGTCTACAGCCAAATTAAAAACATAAAATTCCCTTGCTGAAGTGCTATTTACCATTAATATATTTAATTAAAAGATACTTCTGTGTTCCATTTTTCACTCTCTCACAGGTGCCAGAGCTTTCATGTTTATTAATAGCATTGGATCAAATAATGCAGATGTTTGATTTCAGACGCTGAGATATGTTGCAGGTTAATCTTTTTAGAAGGATACACTAACACTATTTTGGCTTCCTTTGTGCCATGAAGTGTTTTATGAAGCACTTTCAAAATAGGGACACTAGTGTAAGAAAAAATTATGTTTCAAATTTGCTTCTACTTTGAAGGTTTTTCTCTAATTCTGTTCCCAACAATGGATCTTAATGTGTAAAATATCCCTATAAAATTGTTACATTACAGGGTATGCATTTCACAGAGACAAAGCTATTTAGGATTCTTTTCTTCCATGTACTAGTGGTTTTACTTTCTTTTTTCAGTGATTATGTCTCGCAGCCTAAATAGCTGAAACGTGGGTATTTTAATTTGTGCCGCAGTGCTCTTCCTGAACTTGCTGCTGTTACAGGTACAGAGGGATGCTTAGAAAATGAGAGGTCACTGCTGCAACACTCATGTGCAGCTACTACAAGGCAAATAACTTAAAAGGTGTTTCTATACAGCAAGTAGTGCAGTGGGTAACTGGAAGTAATTTTTTTTTTTTTTTTGGCAAATAATTTTCAAGAACTGTGATTTCTTTAATTATTATTATTTAAAAATAAATAAATAAATAAATAAAACAAACCAGGCAATTGATGATACCTGTGTAATGTTTAGGGTTATCTCTTCAGCACTTGTCTCAACCAGCCCTGTAAGAAAAATATTCTCATAAAATTATGATTTTTTTGCTTTCTTTCATACTAGAATGTCAGGATCAGCTCATTTATCTGGAATCATTCTTTGTATACCCCAGAGGTTTACTTTCCTCGTGATCTCATAAATGAAGAGTATGGTATATTTTTCACCAAAAGCAAATATGTTTATTAAACTTCATCCCTTTTCCTACCTCTCCGGTTTTCTTTGAACCCGTAGTGTCTAGAAGATTAGTAATTGGTGCTATGTGGGTAATGCTGTGTGATAAAGGAATGGACTATTCATAGGACCTAACAGCAATTACCATTTTTGCATTATTTCTTGTGTTTGCTTTGATGTCTAGTACCTTGGCAGAGTATAGGGGTATTACAACAACTCTTTATGTCTGAACCTACTGTTATTCTTCATGTTTTTTGCAGTGGTGACCAGGGATCCTGCTCAGAACCAGGGTCCCCTTGTACTAAGTGCAGCTACAAAGCATATAAGAACATGGGCCTTGCCTTTAAGAGATTGCAGGATAATTTAGTCAACATTAATTTTCTCTAAATAGTGCCTTTTTTTCTTAGTTGCCAAAAAAAAAAAAAAAAAAAAAGTTTATATAACATCACGTTGTGAGGTGAGCTAGAATATTTTGACAGTGCCCATTGCCTCAGCAAAACTTCCTGCAGGGTTTTTGTGCCGTGTTCAGCAGTTCATTACCTGGCTGTAAAACTCTGGGCTGAATGCTGGAAGAAGACAGTTTGAAAATCCTATGTTGACTGCTGTCATTTTTTATCCAATTCCAAAGGATTTTCCTACTCAAATCTTATTTTAATTTCACTAAGAATTGGGCATTTAACATCCACAAGCCTTTGAAAAATCTCAACTTCAAAGGGAAAAGGCAGTTTTAAAAAATACACAAAGATGAGGTTTATCTGTTTTAGATGAATGGTTATGTACCTGCAGTTTATAAAAAAGGGTTTTGATTTTTATAAGCCATCATGTTTCAGTTCTTGCTATGCACATTGAGTACAATATCAAAAGTAATTTTATTTTTAACAAAAAAGCTCGACTTGAATATAAATATGGCAGTACAAATTGACTAATTGTTGCTGCTGTCCTGGTTTTGGCCGGGGTGGAGTTAATTTTCTTGCTAGTAGCTGGTACAGTGCTGTGTTTTGGATTTTAGGATGAGAATAATGTGGATAACACACCGATGTTCTACTTGTTGCTAAGTAGTGCTTACCCTGAGTCAAGGACTTCTCAGTCTGCCGTGCTCTGCCAGTGAGGAGGGGCACAAGGAGCTGTGAGGGAAAATGGCCAGGACAGCTGAGCCCAACTGGCCACAGGGATATTCCAGACCAGGGAACATCATGCTCATTGTATAAACAGGGAGAGTTGACCATGAGCCTCTGCTTGGGGACAGGCTGGGGTTTTTTTGGGGTTTTGTTTTATTTTTCTCTCTCTCTTTGTTGTCACCCTTTTAAGTTGTTGTTGTTGTTATTATTATTGTTAGTATTATTATTATTAATCTGTACTTAACTCAGGGGTTTTAACTTCTTTCGGCTTCTCCTTCTGTCCCATTGAGGGGATGAGAAGTGGCTGTGTGGTGCTTAGTTGTCAGCTGGGGTTAAACCACGAGTACTGTTGAGGCTTGTTTTTGAGTAGTTTTGGTGCCTGCTCAGGAACAGTCAGTGCAGGTGGGCAGGGATGGGAACCATGCAGATGTTCTTGCTCTCTCCACTTCCTTCATGGTGGACAAAACCGACCCTGATCCACAGTGCAGGAGGCTGTTTGTCCTGCATTCCTTGGAGGAAATTCCTTGGGGAGTGAAACAGGCTGAAATCAGAGTGTTTCTGCTGAGAACAGAAATCCATCTGATGATGGATTTATCAGTGTGTTGTGTTAGTGTCACAGAAAACCTGAAAAAGTCAAAGTGTTGAGTTAGTAAAGACCAGCATTCCCGACAATAAGGATGGGAGGACATGAAGGCTTTTTGTCACCTTTGTCACATGCTCTTTCTGGCATGAGGAGACCACCTGCAGCACTTGCAGATTATGCACACTGTATATTGATTTTTTTTTCCCTGGGTATTTCAGTACGTCAACAATAACTGCACTTGTGTATCTTATTACTACAGATGATTGCAAAGAATTTCTTAAGCATTAATTAATTATAACATTCCAATATGAAAGCCAGATTCTGCATTAGTATGCAATTCCATTAAGATCAGTGGAGCTGCTTTTAAACCTACAAGGAACTTGACCCAAAGGTGTATGGTGGAGCTTATTGGTTGTTGCAGTAATTACAGAGAAAGAGATGGTGAAAGGAATGAAATGGGTTGGCTGAAGTTTCACAGCAAATCAGAGCTTGGACTAAACTTGAGAACCCTGGCTCTCATCATGGGAGTTTTTACTGCTGTCGCACAAGCTCAGATCTCTGGTAGGGTTGCCTTAGATTTCTGACTATACTAATGTAATGTAAAAACTATTAATTTTTTATTCAAGTTTTGCACAATTCACGGAGCAAACTCTTGAAACTTTCTGTGGAGGACAAGTGTCGCAGCTAAACTCCCATCTCCTTTCTTTCAGTCAGTTTCAGAGAAGAAAAAAAGGACAAATTTTCAACCTCTCTTGGTAAATAAAATGGAACAAGGTATTTTTATGTTTATGTTTCTTAAAAATAGACCTATATATTGAAAATTATTTAGTTGTAAGAATTACCACATAATTACCTGGGTATTTCAAGAAACCTTTTGAATAAAGCTTACCAAATAGGTAATGTACAGTGGTGGCTTTACTTGAGAAACTATTACTAAATATGTCTATATATGTTAGATTTCAATGAACCTAAGAGTAACTTGAATATTTGGCTGCAGGAGAAAAAGCATTTGTTATTTTGCAACATACCCGTTGCTCCATGTGATAGTCAGGAATCTTGGAAAGAATGCTAAAAACTGAGGCAAGAAGAAAGGACCTTTTGGCATCCAAAAGGCCAATTTTTTTCAATATAAAATAAGGAAATATTGCTTCTCCCAGGATGAACCTAAAGGTGAATTATAGCCAGGTACCAAATGGAAAATTGTGAATTCCCCTGGTGTCTTTACAATTTTATTATGAAATCCAGAGTGACATCTAATTTAAAATAAGTTGTCCATTTTTCCCGTGACTTCTCAGGAACATTTTTTTTCCTTTGACTTAGGCTTAGTATTTTCAAGCAGACCAATTTTGCTTTTCCTACAATTGGAGAAGAGGGAGCAAAGGAGGGGCTAAAAATAGAGCTCATAATGGAACCTGTGTATGTCCTTAACCATGGTGAGACACTTATCTGTCCATTATGTTGTTGACTAATGTTAACTTCTGTGCTGCCGTTGTAATGTATTGCATTAAGCTAAATGAAGCTATTGTGTGATGTATCAAGATACAGTCACGTAGGTTGCCTGGCTATTTGCTCTTGTTAGTGTTGTATGTGATGGACTTTAATAAGCTGTGAAGGGCTCATGGAGTTACTCAGGTCAACAGTATATGGGTTTGTGCCTTGTCCTGGAGCCCTTCCGTGCTCCAGACTTGCACCGGCTTCATGGGAAGTTGCACAAGTGTAACACCTGCCTGGCAAGGCTCATGAACACTACCCCAACACATGTTCTCTGAACAGGTCCCTGAGTTACAAATTCACCTTTTCTGATCAGTGGAGTGGATTTGGGGATCAGTGTCCCTGTGGCAGAGAACACTCCTGTGTGTTCTCCACCAAGCTGCTCCATGGTCACTGGGGCAGTTGGAGGGACCCACAAGGCAGGGACTGCTCTCACCTCCCCTGCTGCACCCCCAAGAACCATGGCCATGCACAGGCCTGGGCTCTCCCCTGGGCTCTTTCAGCAGGGAGATGAAAAGCATGACTTGCCTTTAGAACTTTTCTTATGTGTGCATATATGTGTTAAAAATCTGTAAACAAGTATTTACATGAATGCTCCACTGGCTCCAGGCAGGGTTTGCAGGGAGAGGTGATATCAATACTCTGCTGTCTCAAAACTCCTTCCACTTGTATTCAAATCAAAGTAACACCCAATGGCTCTTACTGTTTTAACATAATGTAGCAATAATATCCTGGACTGTGCTTTGAAAAAGTCCTTAAATACGGTTTTAGGGAATGCAGGCTGTGGGAAGAGGCAGACAAATGCCTACGCTGCAGCAGAGTTCTGATTTTTGTGTAAATGCTGGATTCTTCTTTCTAAGATTTCATAATGTTTTCCAAACAAGGCTGTTATGTATGTTACAGTAAGGGATGTGTTTTATACACAAAACTGTGGTTCGTACATGCAGTTTTTTTGTTCTGCAGCATGCACATAAAATCCCTCTTCTTCCCCTCTTGGTTACCAAGGTGCATTAGGAAAGGCTGGTTCTCTATTAGGTAGTTCTCTATTACCAGTTCTCTATTAGGTAGATCGTGATTCAACCAAGATAAGCAAGGAAATTTGAAATTCAGAGATCAAACTGCTTTTATTTCTTGTGGCACAGGATGTGTGCTGAGTTAGTGACCCTCTGCCCCTCCAGACAAACTCGAATGTTGTGGGGTTTTAATGTGCTGTGAAGCTGGTCATCCAAAAGCCTTGACTGTTATAGTTTGCATTTTTTGTTTGGTTTTAAGTTTGCTCTAGTGCCGCAATGGTATATGAGGACTCAGGGTCATTTTCAGTCTTTTTTTTTTCCCCCTTCTGAAACTAAGTTATTTCTTTAGAAGATTATTTAGAAGATTGAAAAATAAATTTCTTTAATATTTGTGGGCACATTTCTGCTGCTTTCTCAGTGGTGTTTCTTTAATGACAGCATGACTGGTTACTTTTAGAAATCGTATGAAAACCAAGTGCTCCTCAGCCTGCTGCCAAGCATTGTTCTTCAGTGTGTTTTACAAGAGGTACTTTTCTTGTTGTTTTTCATGTTAATAACATATTATTTCTGCAGGCATGTTCCTACTTATTTCTTTGCCTTAAGGAAAGTGTTAGTTCGTGAACAAAATACATCTATTTTTAGATCAAATAATCAATACAAGCAAAGCCCAAGTTGTAAAAAGTGTGTATGGACACGTTCATCCGTGCTCAGCCACGTCATACACGGTTGCTGCGTGGAGGTGTAGCTGTGCCAGGGGGGGCTGCAAATACTCTGCAAGTGAGGGCTGAGGGATTTGGGTTGTGTTTACAGGATCATGCACATATCAGCACTCCTCAGGTTGTACAGTTTCTTTCACAACGGGCTC
>NW_026087270.1:3597499-3602499 GCF_022539395.1 Myiozetetes cayanensis
TAGTTTCCTGAGTATCCAGGGAGTGATTGACTGCATTCACATTCCCACTGTGGCACAAGTAGATAATGAGATGTATAGGAGCAGGAAGCCTTCCCACAGCATGAACATGCAGGTAGTGCATGGTGCCAGGAACATTATTACTAATGTCCATGCCAAATATCCTGGATCCTCACAAAATGCTTTCATATTTCAATATCGAGCTAGATAGTGAAATTATGGTTGCCTAGATATGGACAGCTGCTTTGGTAAGTATGTTGTAATTTGCAGATTAAATATTTTTTATATAACTGATAATGGCTTATTAAACAGCTTACCATTTCATTAACATATATTCATTGATGTTGCAGTGATAGCAGCCTTTCTTTGAAGAATGATTTTACGGTCCTTTTTTTTTAGCAATCTGCCAAATTTTAGGACAAATAAATAGAGTGCTGTTAAGTACCTGGTTGGAATAACTACTAGAAATTGTTTTGAAATTAATTATTTTAGCTCATATGCATCATGGTACATTTCAGATTTTCCCCTTGGCACTACTTTAGGTATCAAAAAGCCATTGATGAAGTCAGTGTAAGTGCATCCCACTGTAAATGGGATGTTGGAGGGGTTTGGACAGAGTCCGTGATGGACATGCACTTGCAGCAGTAACTGCGAGGAGAGGGAGGAAATTGTTTGTGTAGAAAAACTCTCCTGTGTTTCTTCCTGTGGAAACTGATCATTTTACTGGGGGAGGATCAGCAAATATGATAGAAATTTTGGAGAGAGGGTTACAAAGGAGGCAGCTGTAACAAAGCAGAGTGCTTAATGAGTTAGGTGGGAGATATCTGTGATGGTGAGGTAGAGTTTGGTGCCTGCAGACAAGTCTGTGTTGGTTCAACTAAAGCTGGGTTTTTTAAAAGCTAGTTTAACTCTGGTCATTTTCATAGCAGTGCAGTACAACTGCATTGTGCTAAATCAAAATAGGCGTTCTTGTACTGAAATAAGGTTGGCACTTGCTGGAATCTAGCTGTAACTGCTTAGAAATAAATCTTGGCTGGAGAAATGCAGATGGATGTGCACTTGGATGTGAGGAAATGTTCTCTTTGCCTTTAAAAAGTTTATGGGGTTCAACCAGGCAGTTTGTCCATCCTTGTCCAAGGATAGATCTGTGTGCAGGAGCTCCCTTTGGTTCTGCTCTGCAGAACTGGCAGAGGGAGAAAGTACCTTCTGAGGATGCTTCTCAATTAACTTCATCAGTTCGTGTCTGGGATTAGCCATCATTGTGCTGCTTCACTTTCTTTAATGTAACCAATTAATTTGTTTTCCAAGTGGTGCTTTCCCTTTAGCCATGTCCATTTAAATTTAAACCTTAGTATGTTATCCTATGCTAGCAAGAGAAATTGAGACCAGCTCTTTCCTTTAGGATCACTGTGCTGTTGTTCACTTACCTGCCTTCTCCAGAGG
This sequence comes from Myiozetetes cayanensis, assembly GCF_022539395.1. Lineage (NCBI taxonomy): Eukaryota > Metazoa > Chordata > Aves > Passeriformes > Tyrannidae > Myiozetetes > Myiozetetes cayanensis. Next base: position 3,598,940 of record NW_026087270.1, read on the forward strand.
GATTCAGAAAGCTCTGTCATGAGGAAAAAACCTAATCCTGTTAGTGTTTGGACTGGAATGCCTGCTCACAAGGTATTGGTGGGTCCTGCAGGGCAATTTTCTGTCTCAGTCAAGGGCCTCTCCTAGTGATAAGATCCTAAAAATAAGGTACTCTGTGTGCTTTTTGATTGTACTCTAAAAGAGTTAACAGAGGTAATACTGATAAAAACTGAGGACTCTTGTTTTTGTATGTTTGATATTTCTCACTGAGTTGTGAAGTTGAAGTCCAAGAAGGGTCCTTCTATTCAAGCAGGCTGCATCCTTGGTTGGTTTGAAAAGCAGGAATAAGGGAGGGTGGTCCAGGTCACTCTGTAGCAGTACTTGCCTAGTGCCTGTTTTTTGCTCCTACATCTGCTGAGGATTTCTGGACAGTAAAAACTCAAACAGGAGAGGTTAGTGTATATTTTCTCTTTTCAATAGGTGTCATTAAGAAGCTAAACTTTGTAATAAAGAGGTCTACTTGAAAGACTTGTGCTGTGTTGAAGCCACACTTTTGTGACGCATTGGAAGAATAACGTGCGCTATTGCAACAGGAAAAGGCTGCATTGCCAAATGTACTTGAATTTTATTAAGTCCTACCATCTGCTTTCTTTGTCATATCCTTAAGTTCGTAAGAAAAAGATCTAGGTGTTCTCCATCTTTAAAGAATGCCTTACAATTTCAATCCTTTGGTTTTGTTTTCAGTGCTCCTTTTTTGTTGCTTCTTACTGAAACCCAGCTCCCTTGTGTTTCCCAGTGTAGCCACGTCCTAGAACCCCACTGTTTTCAGTTGCTCTCTGCGTAGCATCAGTGGGATCTGTCTTCAAGGAACTGTAGATTTGTGGCCTTCTGTTTCAAGCCACTTCCAAGTTTGATGCAGAATATTTTGCCCATTTTCCGTACTGCAAAAATTTTCTAGGCCACTGGAGAGGCTCCATTTTGTCCAGGTTGTTTTTGGATTAGCAGACAAAGTATGTTGCAAAGACGGCAGGCAGCGTGTGTTTCTGTGAGAGAACACGCCGCTCTTCCTTTGTTTTAAATGCTTTTTTAATATTTTAGGGCTTGTCTACAGAGAGAGATTATATCACGTTATGGTAGGGTGGCAATTTAAAGTAGCAATTTTGAAATGAATTAAATTAATTCAGAATAAAACATTCCTGTTCTGGCACAAATTAATCATGAATAATTAATTACAAATAATTAATGAGGAGTAACTATTTGGCATTTACAAGCCCTTAACAGTTTTTAGTTCCCTCTCAGCATCTCTGTCAGAGATCTGTTTACTGGCAGCAGCACGTCAAGCCTATGTGAGGGGAAGTAGAACAAGTAAAACCAAATGAAGGTACGTGGATTTTTGTATCTTGGAATCATAGGGGACTGTTCTCATACCCAGGGAGGTTGCAAGTACGTGTGATATTGCTTGCTGACCATGTTGGTTTTGCAGTTTCCCCATAGAGAATGCTTGTAGTGAATTATGGACCAACCATCAAATCTTTTGAGATAGGAAAATGATAACTGATTTTGTGGATCTTTTTGTTGTGAGGGTGTGTTGTGGAGGCAGAGCAGGGCCAGGGTGCTGTGTGGAGCAGAGGGACTCTGCCCGACAAAAGTCGGGCAGCTTTTGTCTTCTGGCCCAGTGCTTTAAAGAGTGGCACTGCTGTGAACCTCTCCCTGGTGAAGACATAGGAGAACATCATGAATACTTGCTGGTGGAAGATGGTGTGTGGAAAGAGGAGTTTTAGCCAAGAGGTTTGTAAAGAGGTTCAGGCCAGTGGCCAAACAGCTTGTTAGTGTCCGAGTATGCAGACTCACGTGGCACGAGGGGACCAGACCAGCACTTTGGATGTGCTCTGCTCCCTGCATGTTGTGTGCATGCACACAGCGTGCTTTGCTAGAGACGTGGGGGCATTGGAATGGGGTGTACGTGCTGCTCGGAAAAATACCAAAAGACAATCACCATCCTGACAGTTGGCTTGTTGTCATCCTTCCCAGACCCTCCCCCCCTCACGCCAAAGCCCCCTGGCAGGAGAGAAGGGGCTCATACATTTCCTCTATTGTTGCTTTATTAAAGATACAATAAACTCTCTCCATGATTTTATCTGTTTGCTGTAATGTCTACCAGCGCTGCATTCAGATAGGCGCTCGTGCGCAGAGGTGGAAATGAAGTATAAACCTGATTCCATTGTTGGGATGTGCTGCCAACACAGCACTTAACCACCACCCACCACTGACAAACAGTCTGATGGTCACATCTGCATGTCAGTCCCATAAAAGGAAACCCTGAGACTGTCAGAGTGTGAGGCAGAGCATTAGTGATTTCAATTCTGTTTTATTTTCAACTTGAAATGGAGGAAAACAGACAAAAAACAAATAAGAAAGCTAAACAGTTGCGTGAGAGCTAGCAATTTGCTGGGCTCCAAGTGACAGACACTGCATTATCATAATTGTCTCTTCTACATGATAGGACAGAAAAATAATAATGTCATTTTATTTATAGCTGGGGTGCCCCCTTTATGAGAGTCATACAAGTTTCTGCCAAGTGGAGTAGGTCAAATGACATCTTTTGATCAGGCCTGTCCAAAGAGATCAAAGATGAATGGCAGGTAATGGATATCCAATGACAAACCAAATCTAAAACAGAAATAAGGCTGCCAGAGTCTGCCAGTTACCCATTAAAGGCTCACCTAACTAAGGCAGGCTGTTTGACATGTTAGCCGACCACCTAAATCAGCCAAGCGTAGGTGCTAAAATTGTGTATTATCATTGGAAATGGCTATTATTTCCTCCGTAACATTTCTGTTAGGGCTTTGTTTGCGTAGGGCTGACCTGCAGTCAGAAGAAGTGGAGTCCTGAGTGAAGCAAAGCCTTCAGGCTCTCAGCAGGTCAGAGCTGTTCATAGCCATTATCCTGTTTTAATTGTTTCTTTCTAATAGGGAATTGACATCTTCTTTTGATTCTGCAAAAAGCTGCTTTTATGTACTCTGTGGATGAAGCTCCGCATCTTTTTTGTCACCAGAACATGAGATGAAAGTCCATAAGCAATGTCATAGTGTTCCTTTAACATGGAGACTAATTTTGGCAATATCCATGAGGGAACTCTGAATCTGCTAGGGCTGGGTGTGTTTCTAAGACTGTTTTCCTGGGTGTGAAGCATCTTACATCTCAAATTTTTACCTAAATGTCATGAATACTAGTTTAAAAAAATGTCAACAGCATTTTTTGTAACAATACACAAAACAGTTCCTTGATGTTGGTCTGGACAAAAAAAAGGAACCTTCATACTTATTTATAATCTTATTTAGTACTCGATTCATGCAGGTAGTCAGAGTTATATAAAAATGTGATTACTGTCCAGAGAATGTTAATAAACTAGAAACCTTCTTGCTCTATAGAGCAAAGAGAGAGAGGAGGTGTTCCAAAAGTTTCATTACTTACCTTTAAGTTTCATGTTCAACATGTGTAGAGGGTGAAGTGAGGAGTATTTTTGTGAAATGTTTCGTCTGTAAAATTAAAATGGGTGTTTGATTATTCCTGCTAAGTAA